>NC_140970.1:64406940-64544440 GCF_056783735.1 Eptatretus burgeri | reverse complement strand
ATTTCTTAAGGAATGGTTTGTGAATAACCTTGCTGAGGCAGATCTGCAGCAATCATTCGATGCTGATCTGTGAGGAAATGTATTTGGCACAGTCATCATCAGATTTTAAGCTCTGGCATGCAGCGGTGGCCTTCAGGTGTGGTTGCACCCGATCTGGAGGTTGTTGTCCATGCAGCAATATTATTACGGCCCGGGGTTCGAGGTTTTCCACGAACGAAAGCCCTCGGGTTCCTTCCGAATGCCCGGTGCTGAGGCTGTCAAGCAACCACGAACGTCAATTATCCTCGTCAACTATAACAGGATTATCCATCGGACTCCGTTTACCTGAGGAGGTGACTAAATTAACTGAGTTTCGTATCCTCAGCGCCCACTCGGATTTTTGCCGAACGATACAGTGAGTGTATGCTGGCTAATGAGTAGAGCCAATCAGTGGGGTACAACTTCCCGTCTAATCTGCTTGTACACTGTCAGACAAATGAAGGAAAGGACAACCGAGACTGATTTGAAATGTCAACCAACAATTATTTATTCACACACACACACACACACACACACACACACACACACACACACACACACACACACACACACACACACACACACACACACACACACACACACACACACACACACACACGCTTAAACATACCTGCCAACCCTTCCGATTTGGCCGGTTGACGACCGATTTTCGAGGCTATCTACCGGCTACCGATTTTACATGCTTAATCTACTGGTTTTTAAAATTCAGGAAAAATTTTTTTTTATCAGAGTTACAGAATACGATACTGTACAGTACCTTGCAGTTTACGTTTTTCTGTCGTCTATGCACGCGTCTACACCGTTACACGCGTCTGCTATCGTTAAATCTGATTATCCGCCCTTAGTTTAGTGATAGCAGACGTGCGTAATCACCTGGTGTCGCTAGCGTCACACGGTTGAGTAGACAACAACAAAGCCATTTTTCGTGCAGATGCTTTCACAACAATCACAATGGACACGCCTGAAAAGAAAAAGCCACCTTTGCGGTACGACTGTTTTCAAGGACGAGTAGACAAAAGAGCATTCGTGGATCAAAGCATCGCGGAAAGGTACGAAGCACTCGTTCTGTGAGCTGTGCAGGACTGATATATCTGTGTCTCACAGCGGCTACGGAGATATTGCCACTCGCATTAAAACGAACAAACGCGTGAAAAACGCGAACGCTGTCAAAAGCACGCTCTTAATGAAAATGTTTTTTTTTGTATTTTGTTTTTTTTGTTTTTTTTTCAAAAAATTTCCGGGGGGGCATGCCCCTGCATCGCGCAAAAATCTACCGATTTTCATTCCAAAAAGGTTGGCAGGTATGACGTAAAATGAGTATTTACAGGCAAGAGGCACAAAAGAGCAGATTTAACTCGAACACGTATTCTTATACAATCTTATTTACACAAAAGACGTATGGCCATCATTCATTCCGGGAAGAAGAAGAAGAAGAAGAAGAAGAAGAAGAAGAAGACAGAAGAACTGAGAAGAAAAGTAAGTAGTGCTACCCTTGTCGTGAAACGCCCTTTTTACTGAATTGATGAACAACTCAAGGAGATGGGGATGGGCCTGGCATCTGCCTTGGGGGATGGTCAGACGGAGGCCCATGGAGTACCGGCGGAAAGTGGACGCAGCGACGCGCTGTTCTGGCACATGCTCCCATACCTGACCTGACCTGATGAACAACGTTGTTTTGACCATACAACTCTTGAAGTACCAGTCCCAGACATGTTAGAAATTCGGACTTAAAGTTTGTGCCATTAAAGCACGAAATACTGTGTTGTTTTGAGTTGATAATATTTTCAGTTTTCAAAGCCTTATGCAGACGTTTTGAAATGCTCTTATTTTTAATGGAGAAATCAAATAGGGAGGCCCGTGTGCGCTTATTATCCAGATTCTGCGGTATTAAAATTACGACAGCAAAGAACGCTGCACCAAGGAAATCTGTGATAGGATGGTACTGGAATCATTGCCGTTGAAAGAGGCAGGATCGGCACTATGCTGTCTGAAGATGATTATTATTATGATGAGGAACGAGAATATGATTTTCTGGTTTTGACCGATCTCGGTTTTTGCTTTTGCCATGGCCTATTGAAAAGTATTGAATTGAAAAGCGGTCCCTGTATAGACAATCAGCTGATCAGACTAGGTAGGCTCTCATATGTAGCCTAAGTGACTTTTTAGAAAAGATACTCCCAACTTTAGTTTTGGATATAGCATGTGGGACTGCCATTCTTTTTTTTTTTTTCTGCGCCATCCTTGCATAGAGAGTGCTCATGCAATCTCTGATTAATGACTAATGACATTATTTTTACCATTTGAGCTTTTGTCATCAAATTTACAACGAACCTTAATTATTTACATACATTTACAATTTGTAATAATTTACAACAAACCTTAAGGCCGTCTCAGTAGGTACAAATAGCCCTTATAAGGCTGTATTTGCTTCCGTTTCTTTATTTTGTCCGCTTGCACCCTGATTCGCTTTCTTGTTTACTATTTGAGCTTTTGTTAAACCTTTTTTTTTTTTCTTTCTTTGTTTTCTTTTCTTTTCCTTTTACGCTGCGCATGTGAAGTAAAAAGCAAGGTTAAGCAATTTGTTCATGTCTGTCGGTTTGTGATCGAGAAACAACGTTTTCAAATTGAATGTTATATTTTGAACACTGATTGGAATATGAATAGGAAGACAACTCTTTTGTTTTACAGTACATTGGTTTCAAATTCATACCGACCGCACATGCACAGAGAGGAGTCAGATAATGGTTTGACTGTCTGCCTGCCTGGCAGTCAAAAGAAATGGAAATCATTCCAAACAGGAAACTTCCTGTATTTAAGGGTGTCATAATAGACACCTACAACAGGCATGGATAACTAATTTAACATGTTGGATTGGGTGATGTCATAGCTGTAAGAGAAAATGGTGGTTGAGCCCTGTATATCTTGTTTTTACATGTATATTTTTTAATGTACATGCATCAAAGCTCATCTAGGAGCTGACTATTCTGAACTCTTAATGCAAACAAATTGCTCATCAAGCTGATATTTATTTATTTTTTTATTATTATTTTTTTTTGAACTGACATTATCTCAGCATTTCTGAACCAAGCTTGCAAACCTACTTGCACATCTTCACTCTACTTGGGTTGTTTCAGTTTTTGCTGTTAACAGTTTGTGCTCTTCTGTTTGTGACATAACTGATGTTCATTGTTCTTCCTAGCCTCTGCTGCAAATGGAATGGTGCAAGTTAAACCAACAATTCCTTGTGGCACTCCAGTTGCAGCAACGCAACAACCAAAACTGGTATGTTTTCCTACTCCTCGTGTACAACAGACTTCTGTATTACCATTGCTTTGATCCTTGTTGGTCATTTTCAGCACGTCTGCTTCCACATTCACTCCTTCCATACCCTTTTCTTTCTTCACCCTTCCATCACACTTGTCGTTTTCACCCTCAATCCCATCCTTTCCCATCCCTTCTTTCATTTTTGGGTGCAGCACAAGGCTGTGGGGTAGCATCATTGGCTGAGGACACAGCTAGGCCACTGATTCAATGTCATCTTTAGGTTAAGGTAGGAATTTGCAATTTGTTCAGGGTGCTGGCGATAGCTCGCCGACTCTTCGTGAAGCATACGGTGGGATCTCTCATGGCCACCAACTACAGGACGCCCAGTTTAATGTCCATCCGAGGGACTGGCACACACATTGATGAATCACTGGGATGACAGTTTATAGCTCGGCTGAGAAACGAATCGAGGCTCGACAGCTGAGAGGTGTGTGTATTTACCTCTAAGCCATCCTGCCAGGCCTGTTTGTGGATTGCATTTCAGATGTGCGAGTGAGCAATTCTTACTATTTTAAAACTGTTCCACTCATAGGACCTTTTGATACTACATTGTATGGTAAAAGTCTGAGCATTTAGATTGCTATAAAACAATGAAACAAGATAAAAATTTACTTTTTCTGAAAAGTTAATTGTTCTGTAAGCATTATTTTTGTATGTTTGTTTATTTTCTCAGCCGAGTTCTTGAAAGTTTGCTTTCATAATAAAATCGTCTTATTTTAGACCACGTTGATGTCGCTGAGCGTTTTCATTTTATACGGATTTCAAGGTCTTATGAATATATTGTTGCAGTTCTGGGAACCGCATCCCTCCAAAGCAATAGCAACCATCATACAGCGGTCCCTAGACAGTAATTCCATTCATGTACGTTCAGATAGTCCCTTCCCTTTTATCTAGCAGGACAACGGAACAGTGCGTTGTGTGAATCTCATAGCTAGGTTTGTTTACACCACTAACTTCATTCCTACTCTTTTCCTTTTCTTCCTGAAATAAATCAAAGCAGACACTGCACTCAGACAGCCGCCTGGAAAAACTGCAGCCACACCCTCAACGTATGCATCCTCGCAGAGGCCAACGCGTGGAGCACGTATTTCGACCGGGGGAGGGTAATAGAAAGCCGCAACAACACAACACAAGCATCGACAGCGCAGCTGCGAGGATACAGTGATACCTTCGAATGAACCTCTGCCACAAGCTCGAGATGATCGTCTGACGTTTCCATTGATCTGGGATGAGATTGCCGGTTGCATTGAAAAGGCGTACGAACGAATACCTCTTAAAGAGGCTGCACGGATGTTGTTTTTCACAACACAGAAGCAAATGACCCAATATCGGCGAGAGCATGGCTGGCAGCTTGGTGCCAATCACTACATCGTCAGAGGCTGATAATAGAACAAGAAGAAGAAGAAGAACGCGGAGCTCTCTTAGAGCCAGCGTTCGCAACGTGACTCTGCTAAAAACAACAACCACGCCACGTTGTACAAGATACGGGCAGAGTGTTCTTTTCAATCCATTTCTGGATTTAATTATATCAGCATCCTCTTTTTTCCATTCATTTCTCCATCTGATACTTGTATCTATATTCTTTTTCATTCCAAACCTCCATCTAAGTAATATATCCGATCGTTCCCCTCAAGTTCTGACAGATCAGGGTTGGTCCCATGCACACGATCACATAATCTGGCGGACCTGGCCATGCGCTTGATGGCGGATCCACACGCACTGTACGGAACATGCTCGATAGCAGGCGGACCCGTGCTTAGCTCATGACACCTTATTATCGTGCAGAGCAGGGCATGGATGGCACTCATCTTGTTCTGGTCTGTGCATGGGTTTATCCTAACATCATACTGTCTGCGCATGGGCATGCGGGGCCGATACGACCCTCGGCCGGTCGCCGGGGCACGGTCCGGGAGATCGGTGCAAGGAAATTAATGTCGTGGAGTTCGGTGCGGGGCGATTCATATGGGGCTTGGAGTGAGACAATTCCGCAGCTTGGAGTTATCTTGCCGGAAGTGGAGTGGAGCCGCTTCCAGCCAACACAGTCGGGCCACGCAGTGGTCTGGGCCCAATCAGAGTGGCCAATTTGGGTGATGACACTGCTTCGGGGTAATGCCCCACCCTGCACTCCAGGGTCGATAAAGGACGGGTGGCGAGGCCGTCTGTAGTTCCAGTTCCGGTTTTGGTGTCTTGGCAATCGCTGTTGTCCAGTTCTTTGCCCGGCCTGGGACCGATCTCTCCGCCTTCTTCGCCCGTCCGTCATCGCCTGCGACTCCGCCTCCACTTCTCTGCCCTTCTCCGCCTACACGTCACTGACTCCACCCACCCACCTGGTCTCTTCTACCACTCCGCCCACTCGCTCTCGACTCCTCCTTCTCCACCCAATTCCCTCCCTTCATGCCGGATGGTTGCGTCTCATTCTCTGGACCAATGCTTGCGCCTGAAGTGCCACGAAGCTAGAAACGGCACACCAGCTGTCAGGGAGGTATCGCCTAGTGGTGCATCCCCCCCCCCCAAAATGTATTAGTGGCGTGATCGAGCAATCGTGCAAGGTATTGAGAGACCGTTAGCCTCATCTCCTCTCCTTTTTCTCTTCATTAACTCCTCTTCGTGTGTGTGTGCGTGCGTGCGCGCGTGCGCGCGCCTGTCCTCGTAAGTTAAGAATGCAGAAATTATTATTTCGAGTTAAGTCTGCTTTCGTAAGTTGCTTGTGTAATTGTCACACACCACGCTTCTTTCTATCCCTGCATTACACAACAATAAAATTACTATTCCCTGTGCCACATAACTTTCCTCGCCAGCTTGTGAATAAATTATTATTAGAAATGTTCCCAACTCGTTTTTGGCTTGTTCTTTCATTGACCCAGCATGGTCCGAATCCTAGCTCAGCCGGCACTTTATTCCCAACGATCCGTTCCTTTTAGCCGGTACATCCTTGGCAGTGTTGCTCGGCTGCATCCGATCCGGTAAAGTGATCTGGTTCTGACAAGGCATACCGAGGGCATGTTCCCCGGTAATTAAATCGCATGATGAATTAGGTAACCCAGTTAACCCATAGACTGGAGGGACCCTTGGTCACGCGGTTGAGTTATTGGCGTTCACGGTCGGTTAGCGACCCGCCGCGTCACCGAATTTCCCGTGTGCGACGGCCTGCAATTCTGGCGAGTCTGGTGGGAACCCGTGATAGCTTCCCCCGCTGGTGGTCTTCTCACTTGACCCCTCCCAGCCCACAACAATATATATATATATATATATATATATATATATATATATATATATATATATATATATATATATATATATATATATATATATATATATATCTGTTTGCTGTATTTACCTGTCATTATTCACCTTTCCTCTAACCTGACTGATATGCCATTCCCTCTTCCTCTTTCCTCTTTTCTCCACCTCTCCCAAGCAGTCACGGGACAGCATTTCGGAAAATAGTGCTTCTTCCCTATCGGTGCCAGGAAGCAAAGTTCATGTGTCATCTTCTGAGCATACCACTCACAGTTCAGCTGTCTTTGTCATGACTTGCTCTCCAGAAGGGGTCCCAGAGTGAGTGGCAGATCCCAAGTTCATCACTGAACCTTTTATGGTTTGCCCTTTGAGTTACTTTGCTCATACTTTTCCCCTCAAACTCATGATATTGTAATCCAATTGTGTTTTTGTTTTGTTTTGTTTTGTTTTGTTTTTTTGAATTGACAAATCTGCCATGTTATTTACTCTTTGCTATTTGGCTCATTACATTACATTCTTCAAACTTTTGTTGTTTTCGTTTTTCTCACTGGAAGGAGAAGACGAGAAGCCCTCACGAATGATTGTAAAAATGTGTTTGACACCTCATCGACATTCATTTGCAAATTCAAATATGATACACTCCAGTTTGGCCATTGTTTGTTGTTTTTTTTTCAAATCTTAATTGAAAATTGTTTATTAGGTATATGATTGCACCAAAGGTTGATGGAGGTTGTTTGCACTCCTGTCTGTCTGTCTTTTTGTTTGGCTGTTTGTGAACAGGATGTCTGAAAAGTTGTGGACGGATTTGGACGAAATTTGACGGACAGGTTTGGTGTGTGACGAGGATGAAATGATTTGAATTTTGGTGAACATCTGGATCCGGATATCAAATTTTTAAAAGTGATTCTTCACTATTGAGACATCAGGTGAAACTAATATCTAGCATGTTATCTCAAAAAGTTGTGGACAAATTCGGGCGAAACTTGGTGGAAAGGTTGGGTGTGATGTGGCAAGGACGAATTGATTCGATTTTGGTGAAGATCCGAATCTGGATCAGTGAATTTTAAAATTTTTATTTGTGATTTTTTTCACCATTGAGAAAATGGGCCAAAAACGATAAATAGCACAATATCTCAAAAAGTTGTGGATGAATTATGACAAAGCTTGGTGGACGAGTTGGTTAGCCTATCAGAACAAGCCAGTTCGATTTTTGTTCAGGCGAGCCAATTGGTGGTATACAGAACATGAACTATTCAGCCTGGCAGAGGTATGCGCCCGACTGAATGCCGTTCTAGTTTCTTGTTTTACAACATTATATTCAAATTGGTGAAGCTCGAATAATCTTGGAAGCCAGGTTTACATTAAGATCCAAAAACATTTAATTTAATGTCAGTTGAAAATACTTTGACACAAAAATGCATCTTTTTTCACTCAAATGCATAATTTTGCACAATATCCTGTCTTTAAAAAAATATATATTTAACTACTGACACACAAGAGTATGTACACCATATACTTCATTTGTTAATTCCAAAAAAGAAAAAAAAGAAGCATTTATCAAACTTGAGAGTTCATAGAACACTTTACCCCACCAGTCCTGAGAAATAAGGACATGGGAAGGGGGTCTGCAAGCAGTGAATTTGATTGCTCAAGATGATGTAAAGTTCCGTAATATTTTGTCCAAGTACTGCCAAACGAGACGTTTTTGAAAGTGCCAAAAAGGCGATTTGTGTTGTGCAGTGTTCAAGATAAATAATTCGATGGAAATAAAATCGATTTTAAAAGTTGTGGAAAGAAAAATTTGGAAGCTTACCACCGTTGATGCGGTAGTCTTTTTACTTTATGGTGGTTTATGTCAAACCACCTTATTTAACGCATTGCATTCGTTCTTCATGACTTGTTTTGTATCCTTTATGGCATGGCTAAACACGGTAAGTTTCCTGTTTGGAATGATTTTCGATCTTGTTTGACTCATAGGCAGGCAGGCAGGCAGACAGAGTAAATCTCGCTCCTCTTGGTGCATGTGCAATTGGGACGAATTCAGAGCCAAAGTACTGTTCAACTACAGGTTCGTTTTCTGATTCATGTTTCGATTCGTGTTCAAAATATAACAAATAAATTAAATGTTTTTCACATATATAACACATTAGTTTCACAAATTTCCATTGAAATACTCGGGTATTTCCGTCAATTGTCGCCATTTCCATCGAGGTTACGCACTGCATCTACCGGACGGCCGTCATTAGCTGTCTTGAGGCCACGTGGGGGGGGGGGGGACGGGGGGACACCGGACCCACCGGAGACGTGATAGACGACGCCAGGGACATTTCAAACTCGGTGCAATTGAAAACGGTGCACGCGCTGCAATAAAAATGAGGACGTTCCTCAATCATCAACTGACGTCTGCAGGTACAGACAGGCAGACAGACAGACAGTGAACTAGTAAGCATCTGAAAATGCAAAGCTCATCCATGTCCGCTTTGTATTTGGACTACTTCTTCCATGTGCCATTAAACATGCCGAAAACGGCTAAAATAAATAAAAGACTATTTTAGGTGACCTTGACCTTTTCACCTCAAAAGCAATAGGCATCAGTGACGCAATCCCTGCTCAAATTTCAATTCAGATGGAAATTGTGACATTGACCTTTGACCTTTTGATTTAAAAAAAAAAAAAAATTAAAACCAATATGCTTCTAGCTTTTCATTGGTGAACCAATTCAGTGACCCAATATGCAAATTCTGAAAATTTCAGGTGAATTGGATGAAAAGTGATGATTTTATGTGATGTTGACATTTGACCTTTTGACCAAATTATTAATTTGTCTTCATTTTCTCATAATAAAGCTTTCTTGAAAATTTGATGATAAAAAGGTTCACACGCAAACGCACACACGCGCAAAACTCCGTCTCCTGCACAGCTAATTCCTTAACCGCACTTTTCGCTTTTCACACACGGGTATATATGCAATCACATCACAATGGTTGGCATATGAACAGGAATGAACAAATACAAACAGTAAGATTTTTATGTTTGGCTCGGGGAAGGCTTTGGGCAGTATGTGCTGTATGTGTTGGGCAGTTTGTGTTTTTTTTTTAATAGTTGTATGTGTGCCTGTCCATCTCTTGGTCAGGTAGCAGTGGTTAGATTGATTGAAGATTCATGGCAGGACCATCCTATGTGCCAAAAGGCGTAATACGATATCCCAGTAAGTTGCGGTTCTTTGGCATACAGAGTTCCTTGACAACCACCATTAATCCCATGGCTTGCTCGTACAAGATCTTGCAGTTTGGCCATGGTGCCAGTGAAGAACATCATCTCTTTGCTTAGGAAACCATAGCATCTTCAATGTTCACCAGCCCAGCATTAACACACCATCGTCTGCTCACGACCCACCTTGCAACACCAAGACGATTGCTTTTCTTTTCGGGTCGGTAAATTCACCCAGACTAGATTGTACAAAGGCAACTGTGCCACCTCGAAGCTATCCTATCTCTTCATAGTTAGCACTTCAGTGTCCATCCCAAATTTCTGTGGGAGCTGTAACTGCAACCATGAAGTGTTTACTGGTATATGTCTGTTGATCAGTCCAGATAGGACAGACATATGACCCATTCTGTGAAGATCTTTCAAAAAATTTATTCATTAATAAACTGGCTTTTTAACTCGTGGTGACATGGTAATTCTCTTGAGACTAACTCGATTTCCAGAAGCAAACGATGCAAATCCTTCAAAATGATGCATTTGGCCAGACCAGAACGCACACCTTTTGGGATGTCTGTGCATTCTGCTCAAAACTAAGCCACCACATTTTGTAGTTGTTGCTCTCCCACCTCTTCCCATTTCTTCATTTTCCACTCCTTGCAGAACCACAAATATCATGGTATGCTTCTTTGTCACAGATCTTTGTTTTGAGAATTTGATTGGATATTTCCTACTTTTACAAAAATAACTTGATTACAACCTTTTTACTCTCTGCAGCCCATCCCTGGCAATGTTTCTATTAGTCATTTCAGATATATTAATTCATGTTCAGACTTGATGATCAACTCCCTTCGCTGGAAATGACTGTGATTGACATGTACAAAAATGTTCCATTTTGATAATTGTGCAACACCCGCTTATGCCTGGTGTTGGCTTCATGGTTTAGGTGGCAGACTTGGGATCCTCGGGTCCTTAGTTCAAATCCTGCTCGACTGTTGAATTAATACCAGGTGGGTTGGCTCAGCCTGTCATCCTTCCGAGGTCGGCAAAGTGAGTCCCAGCTTGCTGGGATGATTGAGCCGTTCGAGTATCCTGCGTCAGAGTGGTGACCTGTCCAGGATTGTGCCCAATAGCCCAGGAAGCTGCTTCGACAACACCAATGCTCTGTACTGAGTATGGTCCCAATGGATGGATGAGCCCCCTTAATATTTTTGATCATTCCATTCTTTACAATATTTTATGGTACATGTTAACAGCAGTAGATGATGGCATGCAGTGGCACCATATCTTTGATACATTTTGATTGCATCCAATAACTCTTAAAATATTTGTTGTTAAAGACACGGTGTAACAACCTTTACTTGTTTATGTCAAATCTCAGTTGAACTTTTCAAGCGACTTAATTTCTGCACATCTTTGCAAAATGGTGAGTGTAGTAGTGGTCTAACTGATATAGTGGTGGCCTTTTGGGTACTGTGATGGCTTTTTGGTGAGAACAGTGGACTGGCATATTGAGGGTTGTTCATTCAAATCCTGCTGACGCAGCAGTATAAATTATTTGGATATTTCTTTTCTGGAAACAGAGCTCGTTTCAGGAGAATTACCAGGGCACTATCAGATAGTCAGTAAAACGTCATGTGGTTCATTAACGAGAAGAATTCATTTCTTCAAAGAAGAAAGGGCAATCTTTGTAATTTCCAGGTGTGGTCGACACTATTTTGCCAGTTGACACTGTGTTTGACTCCAAATATCCTTTCGGCAACGAGGATAGACGTTGGAATTGTACCTATGAAAAAGCAGTGCTGCACAAAATTCTCTCTGACTGGAAAGGTTTAATGCATTGAGGTATTAAAGCAAATTTGTATCATTGGAAAGGTTATATCTCACTTGATCTTCAAGCAATATTTCCCAGCATTTGACTCGTTTAGCTATCACCAGTCGCATATTCTAGAAGTTTTTTTTGTTGTTGTTGTTTTATCCTCGAATACATTTGATTTTACAGTGCGGAGCATTAAATTTAAGGTGTACTTGATCCTTCGGCTGGCAGTTATGCCTAGGCCATAGAGGTATGCACACGTGCTTCTGAGCTGTGTACACTGGGTTTGAATCCCAACACAGCTATAAACTGTCCCGGTGTTTCACATGCAGGTGATTCATCAATGTGTGTGCCGTCCCATGGATGGACGTTAAACCGGCATCCCGTCTGTCAACAGTTGGTTGACGGTAAAGATCCTCCGGTAAAGAGCTATCGTCGGCACCATGGCCAAACTACAAATTCCTGCACTGACTTCCTGTGTCAGAGTGGTGAGCTATTCAGGATTGTCACCCTCGCTAAGAAACTGTTTTGCCAGAACCGACGCTCTGTATCGAGCATGGCACACCACACTGAATCCTCGGGATATTGAAGTATAGATGGACTTCACAGAGAGAATAGATGGACATTCAGCTCCATTAAACGTCATGCAATTCTAAATGCAGTAGGGACAGGATGATTTGATTAACAATTGGTCAAAAATTCTTGTAACTGTTAAAAAACAACACAAATATCTTTCACAATGTGTCAATGGAGATTTATTTTGCTCGGTGTCGTGGTTGTGATCGTCTCTGAATTTCTGATTTCGGGGTTTGTTCACCTCTTTCTTGTGTGGCAGCCCGGCAGGTGCTTTGCTGACGATACCTCAACAATCGACTACAGCATCACTTGGACCTTCTCGTATAGATGTTCCTGAGTGGAACCCATTTGTTGGAGGTCAGTGTTGCAAGGAGCAAAATGAGATCTTAATTAGGCTGTGTAATGGGAAAAGGTACAATTGATGAACAGCCACACTCTGATATTTTCATGAATGTGTGCTGCCACATAAAGGAAACCTGTGCAGTACCTTTGATGATGCTCATTTTTCAAACCTTTCCAAAGGTTTGAAGGAGGAAATTCACTTTGCAAATGACAAGAAAGACATTAATATGGGGAATGAAGGAAAATTGTATGAATAAGCTATATGAGGGCTCTGTGAAAAACCTGTATGTGTGTTTGTGTTTGTCACATTTCACGGGTGAAGGTAAATTGCTCCTTTTCATCTTGCATGTAATTCCTTGCCCCGTTAGGATTTGATGAATAATATGCAATGCCATGTCCTGCTGTACATGATGGTAATTATCTTGATGGAGATAATCTGATTTTTGACAGATTATTGACCTCGCCTTGCTGATTGTCACTCCCCATTCCCACCCCCGTCTCTTAGGCTGCTTGTCGGATAAACAAACCAAGCTTGTTGATGTGTTTTCTTCCAACACTTCCATAAGCAATCCATTTGTTGCTCACCCCTTTGCAGGTATACATCTCTCTTATGTCGGTAGGTATGTATCTGTTAGATAATTTCCTGAATGGTGCAGTTGTCACATGGTTTAAACATTAACTGGTACTTATTGATATTCAAAGCAAGATTTTTGGTGCCTACTTGTATTTTGTCCCCCCCCCCCCAATTTTCTCACTGCTCTCTCCAATTGTTACTTCTCACCTTTTACAAAATTCATTCCAAGAGCACAAAATTATTGCAAAAGATGACTTGGGAATAGACTATAAAATTGAATTTGTCGAATATTTTTTTTTAATATATGCTTCAAAAAAAAAAATATATATATATATTGAACCAAATCCAACCAAATTTTGCATGTCACCCAACCCCAAGTATGGTTTCTGTCCGGGAAGCGTATCTTCTGAGGTTCAGGGTCAGGGGAAGACCCCAATTCTCTCTAGGTAAATGTGTATCGGATAGCGCCACCCAGTTGTGTCCGGTATTACAAATCGTATTCTTGTATGAAGAAAGTTTGAATAACTTGATGATTGATGTACATTACGGTGATGTTGAAATCTGAGGATAATTCAAAATGTTTCATCTCGCTCATTTTAATCAGAGGTACAAACCAAAGCATCCATCACTGAGCTTCGCAGCGAAGCGGACGTGATTTTTTTTTTTTTTTGCTCGCGCCATGTATAAGCAACAAGGATGGTCTATGAAGGTGATGTTAGCTGACTTCCAAACGGATGGAAGATGACCTCGGGCAAATTATAGAGTGAATGGAGCAGAATGTTTGTAAAGTACAACATGCCATCTTTTGATTAAATCCGTCAGCGGATCGATGGGTAAAAATGCCGAGTCGATACACAAAACGAACAACATTTCAATTGTGCAAATCCAATCGTTCTCTTCGGTATTCGGAGAAAGACACGTACGAGTGCAGTGCAAACCAGGGCCAGAATCTCAAAAATAAAATAAATTATAAGCTTGGAACCTCCAAACAACATTTTATCAAACTAAAAATTTTATTCAGGTAATTAGATAGTACCCCTTTTGTTGTTTAATGTTCTGTCTCCTTTTTATAATTAGTAATGTTCCTTCTCCTCTACTTTTCCTACTCCCTCACACCTGTCTTCTCTTCCACTTTCTTACCATTCTCCACTCTTCCCCCTCCCTTCACTCTCCCACTTTTCTTCCTGGCTCACTTGCAAAACTGCATCTGATCTCAGATCAGGTCCATACAGCACTGCTTAGCTGTGTTTTAAAATTCCCCTTCCATCACCCTGGCCACAATAGGTGCCTGCCTCATGCTGAGCTGGAATTGTGAAACAACCTCATGTGAAATGAATGTAGATGATTCGGAGATTAACCCCAACACTCGTACAGCTGCCCCATCTTTTCTCTTCTGGCAGGCCACCCACATGCTTCCTACTCCAACCTTGGCTCTCTAATCTGCCAACCCCACTAAAGCTCTCCAAGTCCTGTAGTCACACTCTTCCCCAAACCCACTCAAATGGCATGCTCCTGTCTGCTCACCCATACTCCCCACCCACTCAGTTTGTCTTCCATAACATCCACATGCCTCTCTCTCTCTCTCTCTCTCAAAAAGATTAGTCGTACATATTCGTTCCATATGATATTAACTCCATCTGGGAAAGCTTTCGTCAATTCTGTGGTGAGGCTGTGGTTATCAAGCCGCTTAGGTTCTCAACATGGAAGGGTAATCCAACCACAGGCAACAAGTGTCTACAACACTTGTTTAATTATATCTGTGGTGTGTTTTCTCCCTCCACCCCATCTCTCACCTCGGCCTCAGCTTATTCTGCTCAAAAAAAGGCTGAACTTCTAAAGTCAGTGTTTGCCTCCAATGCCTCCTGGACCCTGTGATATTTTTACGCCAGAGGGTAGAAACAGTTCTGCCGAGCCTTCACTCGGTGATTGGACCAGATGACAACAGTGCCAGTGTTGTTGTGCCAGACAACAACAGGACCAGATGACAACAGTGCCAATCCTGCTCTGCTGGTTTTGCTTCTGTCTGCTCTCTTTAATTTGTGTTTTACCATTGGCCAGCTCCTCTAATTTTTTTGTATACATAGTCAAGGCTCATGGAATAGCTCGTTCACTGAGCAGATCAGGACGTAACAGCTAAAAACAGGACGCAAAACCACACATGCATGGGGTAGACACGGTGGACACTGAGGATGAATGGAGTGAATTGGAGTTGAGGTGTGCCAAGGAAGGACTTCGTATGACTGAGGATGCACAGTTGACGGCTGGCTTTTCAGGCAAGTTTGAAATGTGGTTTGTCCAAGAAAGATCATGGCAGACAGTGAGACCCAGGAGTTTGAATGACTGAACTTCCTCAAGCGTATTGTTAAAAAAAAAATAGGTAGAAGGGTTTGCCAAACGGTCCTTTCGGAGATAGATAGTGCAATTGTGAGGTTTGTCAGGATTGATAGACATATTCCAAGTGTTTGACCAGCTTGTGAATTTTTTTTTTTTTTAATAGTCTGAAGAGGCTGCATCCTGCCTGTCTGAAGGATGAGATGTCATGGCAGAGGGTGGAGTCATCAGCAAATAGATAATGGATTTTCCAGTGTTCATTTATGAAAATCAGGAATCGGATAATTTATAGAGATCAGAAATGGGCCCATAACACTGCCTTGGGGCACTCCAGCCTTGACAGTGCGAAGAGATGAAGGGATTCCATTGAGAACCACACTTTGGGTTTGAGAGTAGAGGAGGTCAGTTAGCCATGTGTGGAGTTGGCCTTGGATGTCATAGGCAGAGAGCTTGGAGAGCAAGGCAGGATGGCAGACTATCAAAAGCACAAGATATGTCCAGAGATACAGCCCTGATCTCATGTGTGACATTGAGATCCTCCATCCATTGTTAGGTGAGTAGAAGCAGAATTTCCCGATAAAGGACATTAAGACAGATTCCTGTCTGCCTATATCACAAATCCCAAGGTACTTGGATAAATTGATGTCCAACTTGTACGTGGTTCTAGTCCAAACGCGTTTATTCGAGAGATAAAGCACATGCAATGGGCAAACTTCACCAGCACGTCATTGTGCACAGCAAAGCAATTGATGAATTGTTGTTCTGCTCTGCTTTCCTCTCACTCCACTTTATTATTTATATATGCTCAGAGCAAGAACATGTGTGACACGCACCCCTCTAGTCTCCAAATTTTTCGTAATTACTAGAGGGGTCTATCACCAGATACTGCTAGAAATTTCTTCTTAACATGAGATGGTTTAATATCTGTACCTAACCAGAAATTTTCCGAACTCTCACGATCTTTCCACGCAGCTTGAAGTCAAAATAACATATTGTTCTGGCAGTCACGCCAGTCAATTAGCCCAGATGCACCGAGCCAGATCAAGGGCCTCATCACACCTTTACTTAGCTCAATTTGGTTTGTCCGAGGTTGATCAAGCAACATGCCGGATTCCTCCTTTCACCATGCCACACAAAATGGTGACTTAGAGTTGTTTGTCGTACTCTATGGGGGAGGGGATTTGGTCTGGAACGCTATCTGTCCTTTATAGGACTTGTAAACCAACCGGTTAATTGATCATGATGATTCGAGAAACTCAAAGGAGACCCAGTTCACTCGTGTGTATTTGAGAACGGGGAACACGCAGACATTTTATATACAATTTATTCACAATTGCGAATTATGCTACCTGGATTTCGTACAGATGGAAGAGCCTGAACAAAGTAAACCTTAATGGGCCCACAGGCACACCACAGGAGAAGATCACAAAAAGCGACGACTGAAAACATGTTGCAGCCTGCTTAGGCACAATAAAGTCCTGTTCAGAGCCAAATGACTCCACAGCCCAGCCGGGGTGGACGCGCACCCACTCCTGTGTAGAAGAGAGGTGGAAACGAAGCGACTTTGCAGATCCTGCAGCCGAGCCCTCACCGCCACGTGACCTCTCCCAGACTGGAAACTGGACTGGGAACACCTCTCCCTGACTGGGAACTGGAATCTCCCACCTTGCAGGCGCAGGCTTTTTATGGGCGCCCCGGATGCACCGCCTTGTAACATTACCCAGTCATGTCTGTTCCCCACCGATTGGTGGTTTGGCCGTAACTCAGGGTGAAATCCCGACCCGAGCCTCTTGACTCTTCGAATGTTCGAGGCTTGCTGGTTCACACCAGAATATACATATTCTCGGTGTTGCAAGGCCGAATTTCCCGATAAAGGACATCAAGATGAATTACAAAGGAAAGAACATGAAAAAGGGCTTCATGGGAGAAGCAGGCTGAGACACAAATATTAGGGAGGGAAGATGACAAATATTGATGCATAATCCTACAACGCAATTAATTACCTCGCTGTTGTGCTAATACATGCACGAAGGGAATAACTATTTCTAAGCTCGACAATCTTAACTTCGAGAATCCATTTCCTCAACAATATTATGACTTTATCTGTCTCCTTTTTACTCCTTAACTTTCACACAAAAAACACTTCACCCTTCCTCGGATGGATGTCAACCTGGGTGCCCCATTTGCCAAAATTAATTCGAGTCACATCAGGTATGGGAGCATGTGTGGGGCAGCGTGTTGCTGCATCTACTTCCCGCCGGTACTCCAGGGCATCACATCCATAGAGCAAGATTGGAAGCACCAAGAACCTGAAGACTCGGACTTTCGTCATCCTGCACAGGTACCGACAGTGCCACACCCTATGATCCAGTGAATCCTTGACTCCCAGGCTCGAACTAGACGTCGATTGACCTCCAGCTCACAGCCAGCAGAGACATGAATATCACTGCCAAGGAAAATGAATCTCTCCATGACCTCAACATCCTCACCACAAACAGGCACAGACCAGATGGCAGCATCCATTATGTCAATGAAAGCCTGGATATTAGTTTTGACACAGGAAACCCGTAATCCCAGCGGCTCAGACTCATCATTCAGCACCTCGAGGGACATCAAAAGGATATCCAGAGTCTCTGCAAAGATGACTGCATCATCTGCAAAATCAAGGTCATAGATCTTGACATTCCCAAATGATGCACTGCAGCTTGATCTCTGACATCCTCCCCAGAATCCAGTCCATACAAGCACTGAAAAGTGTGGGGGGCAGTACACACCCCTGATGAACTCCAGTAACAACGAGAAATAAGTCTGAGATTGTATCACCACATCTCACAGCACATCTCACAGTTTCAGAGTATATTTCAGACATCAGATGGATCAGTTTTGGTGGCACCCCATAAAGACCAACAATCCTCCAGAGGGCATCCCATTTCACTGAATCGAACTGTTTGCAGAGATAAACATAGGCTGCAAGCAGCCCCTGCTGAAACTCTTATCTGCGTTCGGTGAGGACTCGAAGGGCAAGGACACGGTCGGTCATTGTCCTCTGGTGTAAAGCCTGACCGCTCTGGGCGCTGGTGCTCAAGCAGATGGTGGCGAACCCCATCAATAATTATCCAAGCAATGACCTTGCCCGGCACTGAGAGCAGCGTCACCCCTCGGTGGTTGTTGCAGACCTGGCGATCACCCTTCCATTTCCAGAGAGGGACAACAAGGCCACTCTTTCTGTCAGTTGGGATGATGCCTGTATTCCAGGCAGAGCACAGAACTGCATGCAACGACATGAGTACAGCATTTCAACCAGCCTTGAGAAGTTCAGCGTGGATGCCACAGATCCCAGGAGCTTTACCCCATTTGAACCGGTTCACCGCAGCTTGTGTTTCCACAAACGAAGATGGATCACAGTTGATTGGAGGGTCAGCAAAAGGGATAGTAACACCCCTGGCATCCACATCAACAGCTGATTGATCAGCCTGTTACAGCCACTCAAAGTAACCGGTCCAGCGCGCCTTCACTTCGGACTCATCTGTCAAGAGCCCTGCATAATCTCTAACATTTTGATGGATTGGTGGACATGAAAAATCCCACGGTTTCCTTTGCAAAAAGTAGGCAAACTATCATTAGCACCCTGATCAAATTACAAATTCCTGTTCTAACCTACAGGAGGCACTACATCAACAGCATGACCGTGCCCCTGCAAAAGCTGATGCAAATCCACAGCTACTTGCTGCATCCGAATGAACAAATCTCTTTATGCTGCAATTCCTTCCTTCTCCATGTTTGAGTAGTTAGAATCTGATAAATCAAGAAAATTTCTCGTAATACCCATGGGGAAGAGTCTGCTCTCGTGTTACTGCAAAAAAAAAGCAGCTCCATTGCCAATGCCAGATGCATTGGTCCCAAGCACAAATGGCATACTTAGGTCTGGTAGGCTCAAGATGGGTTTGTTTATGACAAGTTGCTCGAATGTCATGTCGGAATTCTTCTGAACATCCCCCCCATAACTACCTTATTCGGTGGACCCTTCTTGTGGAAATCCATAAATAGCATACTGATAGCCGCATAATTAGTGATCTCGTCCAGGTAATTTATCCAGTCAGACGTTCCATCACAATCCCACAACAAAAGTAAAATGTCAAAAGATGTTGTGATGGTTATCCATAAGAGGATTGTGGTGTTGTATTGTGGCATTGTAATATGGTGTCATTCCTACCTTGTTTAGTTGTTTTTTTAGTTGTCTGATCGGGAGAAGGTGCCTGACAAAACCAGTCATGAAGAATATGCGACTTTCAAAATTATGTAATCCGCAACAGAATGCTCGGTGTGCATGCGCAGAAACCCCAAGTAATGACGTCCATCGGGGCGGCTGGACAGATAAGCATTATGACATGAAACTGCTCACAAAGTTTCTGAAAGAAGCCAAAATACTTGGAAATGTACCTGAAAGGGGTGAGCCTTTGCACAACAAAAGATCTGGAGAACCTTCATATCAACTCACCCAAAAAGTTATCTTGCAGCCTGTACTGAAAAAAACTCCTGACGATGTGGGACTGTGAAAGACCCGAAGGTTCGTAGATGGGTGCGTTCAACCCAAACCTTCGTGCTTCTTAATACCAATGGGAAGGTCATATTTGGGCTTGTTGATGCACAGGGGAAGTTTTAAATTATATTTACAATTAATCATGTTTGGGAGGGGGGGTGAGAGTGGGATTTGTCTGGGCTATGTGTGCCGTTATAAATATTTATTTTTTGTTTGGTTCTGGGGCCACAAGATAAATTGTGCTAGATTTTTGCATCTATTGGGGAAAGGAGAAGCATCCGTTTTTGTGTGTGTTGTAACCACTGCCACCACTCCACTATCTTGTACTAATAGCAAATGGTATGAACCCAACTCCTCTCATCCACAGATATTTCTCATATCCCAATGTTTCCACGAGTCCGATTTGCATTCAGGAACAGAACAATTATGGTTAACGAATTTGATATTGCCAATTTTTGGTTTTAAATGCTGAAAATTGTTGGACTATTTGAACACACGAGCAATGCCAGAACCGAGTCACTGAAAACATACAGCGCATGTGCAAAAGGCCTCATTTAGCATTCGTACGTCATTTTGAAAGTCTTGTATTTGAACGGACATACATCACAAGCTAGCTGATTGCACAAATTGGGTTATTAATTAATTCAGAATTGTGAAAAGCTCCTAAACAGCCAGTGTTGTTCTACATGAATTCTCGAAACACAGTTGGCCTTCATTGGATGCAAACACACAATTGCCTGAGGTTTTTATTTTGTCATTTGAGTGGGACTAAAAACTCTCCTCAACATACTTGCTTGGAGGGCTGGCAGGATATACGAGAGGTATGTGCACACATCCCTTGAGCCATCTCGCCTGAGTTTGAATCTCAGCCCAGCTATAAAATCCCGGTGTTTCACAGACAGGGCAATAATCAATGTGTGCGCCGTCCTTGTGATGGATGTTAAACTGGGTGTCCCTTCTGCTGGCATTAGTTGGTGAATGTTAAAGATCCCATGGTGTCCTTTGCAAAGAGGAGGGGAGCCATTACCAGCACCCTGGCTAAATTCCAAATTGCTGAATCTTGCGTCAGAGTGGCGACCGACCCGTCCACGATTGTCATCCCTCGCCCAAAATGTCTTTTTCAGCAGAACTTGAACACCACCTCCCCAACCTGGCTGTTTGTTCTGTCTTATTCTTCTTCTTCTGCTACTTCTTCCGCTTTTTTTTTTAAATTCTGCTTCTTCTTCTTCTGTATGCAGCACAAGGCTGTGGGGCAGCATCATTGGTTGAGGGTGTGGCTGTGCCACTGTTTTTGTTCTGTGAGTTTATCCCCCATCCAGTTCTTAAATTATTGTATAGACAGACGGGTGTACAAGTTAATATGTCATACTCGATCATTTATAGTTATGGTAATAATATAGCCCTCTTATTACATTTTGCTGAGGCAGTAAAATATTTTAACAATGAAGAAGGCAAAGTGTACACTTGATTCTGGTCTTGAAAGTAAATTTCAATCAAGCGGTTTTTAAATCGACTTTCAAGATCAGTGCCTGTGTTCTCAAAAACCTCTTAATTTTTTTTTGTCTAGTTTTGTTTTGTCTCTGATTCAGCAAGATATGGTGAACATTACCTGAGAGAGTGTAAATGTGGCTCGCAACTTGTAGGGTCACAAGAGGAGTGGGGGTGGGTGGAAAATGTTCAATCTATTTATAATAAATCTGTGTTTGTCAATGTGTCTTCCATTCCTCTAAAAGCATGAAACGTAGTGGCCTGAAACTTTGCATGCGTACTAAGGGAACTCCAAGGTAGTACATGAATGAAAACTGGGTATTTGGGTAAATTTAAACACCCCTTTTGAAAACAATTAACAGGGTGCTAATCATGAAAAAACAAAAAAACGCTTGCCCTTGGTCATTCCACTTTAACCTCGCAGGGGTGTTTAAATTTACCCAAATACCCAGTTTTCATTCATGCATGCCACCATTTTGTTTCAGTGTTCTCAAAAATGCCTTCCCTGGGAACCATGATGTGCTCTCACAGACTAATTAAAGTATATAATCAAAATCTGTCTTCAGATTTAAGGATCGGAGCTCGTGAATTAAATAAGTGGCAAAATCTGGAGTGAAATCTAAAATTTAAAGAAATTAGCGATTGTTATAACTTAGCGTATTTAATTTAAGCGAGGCCGTGCTCCTTCCTGCTTCATATTTTTTTGCCTTGATGAAGGCACTGGAGTGTGTCCCATTACCAATCAGCTTCCTATCGCTTGCCAAGCCAGCCATTCTTTATTAACTATGTTATTGAAGTGCTTGCTTAAAGGCCCGGTCACACCTTGACGTTTTAGCCAACGTATGCCGATTTTTTTTATTTTTATTTTTTTTATTTTTTTTCTAAAACGCTGGCACACGTTGAATACGTTATGGGTAAGTTTTGATAACATTGAGAGCACGCTGAAAAACACTGCCATACGTCATTGTACGTTGGCTTTAAACGTTGTACTTTTTGGTTGTCCTCAAATTTTTTCATGCTTGAAATTTCACGCCGTATGCCGGCGTATGACTCACACGTTCCGCTACGCTGGCCACAAGTTGTATGCACGGTCTGCGATCGTTGACAGACGTCAACACATGCTACTTGTAAGTTAATCATAAGTTGAGACACGCCGAGGTAATGCTTAGCGTACCCGAAACTTGTTTCTAACCTATGATTAACGTGTTGTTGGCACGTTACGCGATCGTTGCCACACATCGACAGACGTTACTTTTAAGTTACTCATAGGCTGAAAGACGTCTGTATAATGGATCGTCCTTGCGTCAGCGTCCACGGCCAGGACACTTATTTGCAGCATTCTTCAAACTTTTCTTCGGCATGACGAGGATGTTCACACTTCGATGTCTAGCTTGGCTATGATTCCAATTGTCCATCGGCAGCGTCTATTTAAAATAGTCGAGTTTGAGCGATTTAACACGTTCAGAAGAAACACTTCAAATTTCCAAACCCCAGCGTCAAAAAACAAAGGCGAGTGACAGCAATTTAAATCGTTCATTGTTAACAATGAAACTAGCTGAGTGGTACCGTTTAAAAGTCGTTGAGTGTAAAAAAAAATCCAATTGTTGAGCGCAAGCGTCGACTTTCAATAGTGGAGATGGAGCCATTTAAATCGTTGAGTTTATCATTCAAATCGTTAAACGCAAGGACGATCCATCATAACCCACACCCTCCCCCTCACACTCACCTACTACTGCCAACATGAACAAACTACTACTAATACTGATACTGATACTGTTACTGCTGACATGGACATCGACTCAAAAAGGACTCGAAAACACTGTTGGGTCCCCTTTTATGAACACCATTTTATATACCAATTCCCAAAACCGCTGGGAACACGTCTTTATATGGCAGTTGTAAGCTAGAAACACGTCTTCCGGTCGACAAAAAAAAAAAATTAACGTCATTGGAATACGTCTACATACGTCGATGTGTGTTGGAACTACGTAAAGAATTGGTTCAAAGCACGTCAAACATAAGTTAGAAATAAGTTTCGCGTAAAAAAGACATTACCGCGACGTGTTTCGACTGATGAGTAGCTTATAAGTAGCCTTTGTGGACGTGTGTAAGCGTCCACATATCGTGTGTAAAACTTATCCCCATCGCATGCGGAACGTGTGTCATATGCCGAGTACGTCGTAAAATTTTGAACATGTTTAAAATTTCTTGACGTACTCTACTTACTACGACGTATGATAGCGTACTTTAGCGTTCTACTCACGTATACCAAACTTACTCATACCGTATTTGACGTGCCCCAACGTTTTAGACACATTTATCTTAGGTCGGCATACGCTGGCAAGATCGCCAAGGTGTGACCGCGATGTTGACACTTCCATTTCTACGGCAGTTATGATTCGAATCGTTGTGCGTCAGCCTTTTAATAGGCTACGTCACGACATCGTCGGAGATGCGTGCAACGCGCTATGCCTAAGTTAGACTATCGTTGGGCATCGGTTGTGTAGGCTGACAACAGGTTCAGCATTCGTTGGTATAAGTTATCTATAACACAACGAAACGTTCTGTGTCCATTACCAATGCGTTATACATAAGACCAAGTCGCTATGAATACGTCCGAATCTTTAAAAAAAACATCAAAAGTTCAACGTAAGCCAGCGTTTTACATACATTTTAATACGTTGCCATCGCTGGCTAAAACGGCAAGGTGTGACCGGGCCTTAAGTGCTTAATCCACTGGGCGAGTGTTTTATAAAAGCTGCTTTTGCAAGCCATGCCTGAACATTCGACAGCAGTCCCCCTTTTTTCTGTTTTTTTTTTTTTAAGCAAAATGAAAGACGAGGTATTATGTACGCAGCAGTCGCTTGCGCTACCCTACTCTACGGCAAAAATACCAACATTGTCATTCTGCTATACATAACCAAAAATACATCGATCGACATACAAAGTTTTGGCCCCACCCATCTGCAGTGGGCCCTGTGGTGTCATGCCCTCTTATTACAGCGCGGCGACATCGCACTGTTCTATAATTGGCTATTCTGTCCTATGTCTTCTGTCACACTTATGGCCACGTACGTCCCTTTGATCTGAGGGCGATAAATAGAAATTTGTCCAACGTCACAACTCTTCCCATCATGCATGCTAATTCACCGTGTCTACATTTACATTTTATAACTGCAAAATTGTTTCATCATTCTTAACCTCGACTTTTACTGCCCCCAGCCGCGCGATATTGAAGTATTCGCTTCTTGTTACATTTAGATTTTTGCTTTATCTGTTACCTCGGTGTTATCTGTTGCAATGTTGTGCAATTGTTTTTTTTTGTACATCGCATTGTTTCAGCTTTTTTGTGCAATCTGCTTTCATTATACCACCCGTCACCAGGGGTGGAGTGGGAGTCTGGAGGGAGGGGTGTGGGGTGTGATGAGGGAGGGGTGTGGGGTGTGATGAGGGAGGGGAAGGGGTGAGAGGAGGGACACGACGTTCCCAGGCAATGCCGGTACCTTCGTTTGTAATATATGTCATGGCTGGCAACTTGTACGATCAAGCACACTCCGACACACATTCTCCTACCTGGCTGTGTCTGTTCTGTTATAAATAAGTGCACACTTGTCTGTGCAATAAATTCAGAAACTTTGCTGAATCATTATATTATTCAGAAGGCTTAATTAGGTGTAAGTTTTTTTTTTTTGCTTCTTAATTTGCAGTTTCTTACTGATGTGATTAATTTTTAATTCCAATTAATGGGTAACATTGCTTTGTGCAAAATTTAATTTGAAGATGACAATGAGTGACTACACAGACAAAGTTAACATAGTTTCCTGGTTACAACACTGATTTGTCACCCCCCGCCCCGCCCCGCTCCCCCAATCGATGTGATTCTGAATCCTGGGTGTGAATTGGTTTTCATAACTTGACATTGCTGATCTCTAGATATCACAGAAATTTCATTGATATCGAGGCTAATGGCATCTTCCTTTATATTTCCTTGTAATACTTTAAATTTGTATCGCTGCCCATGCCCACCTTGTTTCCCTTCCAGGTGAACATGGTGCAAACCCATATCCATCTTCTGCGAGTATTCCCAATGTCTGGGCCATTGCAGGAGCAGACATAAAGTCACGCCATACAACGGACACGGATAAACCATCTGCAGCACCGGCTGCCCTCCATTCATCAGTGTCTTTGCCTGAAGCTTTGATTCTGGCAGCAGGGAAGCATGAGATATGTCGACAAGAGAGAGATGATGGAAGTGGCTTTGAGTCGGACCAATCAACTCCAGAAAGTAGTGAGGGAGAAGTGGCGCATTTTAGTGACAGTGACAGTGATTGTGAAGTTGCCAAAGGAATGTGCTCTGAGCCGCTTCTTGTGCCTTCTGATGGGGACTCAGATAATTCTGGCGTATTTGCCTCACCCACTGTTTCATTTTCTCAACACAATATCATTGATGACGAGCAAGAACTGGATGTGTTTGGTGCAGCTCCATTTCCACAACCCTGGCGTGGACCACCTGGGAGCAGCAGTTGTCACAGCGATGTTGATGTTTTTATGCAGGCCCCTTTTTTGCCTGCATCACACCCCAAACCGGAAATGTTCAGCAGCGTGCCCTTTTCTCGGCGCCCACTTGCTGAAAGCCCCGTGGCCTTTCAGGTGGCTGATGTTTTTGAGGCAGCACCTTTTGCTCCTCGACCTTCTTTAACCAGCACAAGCCCACCACCCCCTGACCTCTTTGGCCATGTTCCCTTTGCCTCAATGTCTCCTTCTGGCGGCGCTCCTACTTCTCCTGACCCCTTTAAGGCTGCCCCTTTTACACCACGTTCATCCCACACCAGAACATCAAAAACCTCAGACAGCCTTGATAGTGCATCTTGATATATGCCGGTGATTGTTAGCACTCTTCCTTTTTGTGTCTGATTCTTGGCAGTCTTTTACGTTGTTGTTGAAATGTAGGGATAAAGGAATGTTTTGTAGCATGGATTTAAAATTATTTGATGAGGGGAGCAACAGGTGGTTATTTGAAGAAGCAAGGCGAAACAGAGTGTTGGATAATGAGTGCATTGGAGAAACTTGCAGATATTTTATATTGTTCGACATTTTAAAATGTTAAGACTTTCAGGTAGCCCACAATGTTAAGACCCCACAACAAGGTGGTGGTGAGAAAAAGACAAGGTAGTCGGTGGGGATAGCGGGCTGCTTATCAGTTGATGATTGAAGGTTGGTGGCTCACTTGAATGTGCAGATTTCTTGGGGAGAAACGGAAGAATGAATGTAAATTTTTTGGTTTTGATTGATGAATATTGGGTACAAAGATTGAGGAACTTGGCTGTAAGGATGTCGATACAAACGAAGTTTGCCGGCGATGTGGATTTAGCTTATCTCAGGGGCTTTACACTCCAACTTTGTACAAGATATACGAAAATTTTATCTATTTTGGCTGGATATAAAATATGTGGGAAAGTCTAACGGTTCCCTCCTCGCCCCCCCCCCCCAAACACTCCAACCATGAAATAATTTTCTTGTGCCAGGAAAACTCGGAATGAATGTTAGTCTTTTTGTGTGTGGAGTTTACAGCCACTGTTGCAAATGTTTCCCAGCAGTGCGTGTTTCTTGATGCCATTGGGACAGAAGTCAGGGTTTTCTTTCTGAAACTTTTTGAAAATGGAAAAACCTCTCGACTCTCCCTTGTAGAAGGGCTAAATGAGTTTGTAACAAGGTTATGTTTGCTTATTTATTCTGAAACTTAATTTGACATTTATATAATCTAATCTTCCCCAGCTTCAACAATGCCCCCTGCCCCTCCCCATCCTTCTTTCTTCCCCATTTCTCTCCAATACCCATTCAAACCTTTGTCCTTATCATTTAATAAGCACTGATAATCATTTTAACTCTGCACCTTAATCTTAAAACTTGAGGTCGAGTTGTACTTGGAGGCAATCCTTCGTGCCAGCCAACAACCTTGATATTCGTGCAGTGATGTGCCAGCTATTCCAAAATACTCCGTAGGTGATCAGCGCATTGCATTGCAAATATAAACAGAGCTCTCCAGCTATGATCCTATCACAAATTATCCCAGCAATGCCTAACTTGCTCGGGGGGGGGGTGGGGGGGGGCCTTTTGCGCCTAATGTTATCGGGAATGTAACCTTATATCCCCAGTACTAGCAGAAGCCCATGGTAAAAATACCATGATATAATAAGAGGAGAAAATAAAAAAGGAAGCCTTTTACTATTGTGCTGGTTGAAAGAGCTCAGAAATGGGAGGTTGTGTATGTCTAAACGGCAAAGAAATTTTTTTTAGGAGCGATCGAGGCAGCGGTCTATTGCTTATACACTGCCTGGGTTCAATATTTTGGCTGATTGAAAAAAAATTATAATTTTCCCATCGTTTTGGGTGAGTTTGAAGCAACTTTTACTTTATAATTCTCTATGAGGAGCGTTTCCGTGTTTCAGGATGGGACAGGCGGCATTAGCCTTTTTTATATATATATATATATATATATATATATATATATATATATATATATATATATTTATGTATATATATATATATATATATATATATATATTTATATATATATATTTATATATATATATATATATATATATATATATATATATATATATATATATATATATATATATATATATATATATATATATATATATATATATATATATATATATATATATATATATATATATATATATATATATATATTAGTTGTAGTTCTGACGAGATATTGCTCAGATGATCCTGCACTAACTGGGATGTAATACTATGATCCTACTTGAGCTTTTACAGGTGGTAACATATATGTGGGCTGATAACTAGCATTGCACTCGCAGCTTTAAAGACAAATTGATTTCGCCATGATAAATATTGATTCCTCGTTTGTTCCTTGGAATGCAAGGCTTGAACCACACTCCAAATTTCAGTGTGTAACATTTTGTGGAAAGATAATTACTGAGACTTTGCACGTTTTCATTTTCCTTGTTCGCACTCCATTTTTTGTTGTGTTCTCCATTCTTCTACTTTCTTCCACAAGCCATGGGAAGAACCCAAGCATTCTTCACCTCCATTATTACCTCTGCCACTGAAGGTGGAAGGAAGTTATATTTTCACTCCTGTTTGGTTGTTTGTCTGTTTGTGTGTGCAGGATATCTCAAAAAGTTGTGAACGGATATCCGGATCCGACTACTATAATTTTTTAAGTGATTCTTCCCCGTTGAGAGATTAGGCTAAAACTGATATATAATACAATATCTCAAAAAGTTGTGGATGGATTCAGACGAAACTTGGTGGACACGTTGGGTGTCATAAAGACGAATTGATTCCATTTTGCTGAAGATCCGAATCCAGGTCTGGATACGATAATTATTTAATTTTAAAGTGATTCTTCACCAACAAGAGATAAGGCCAAAAACGATATATAGCATGATATTTCAAAAATGTACGAGGCCCAATATGTTCTCGTGGATCAGGCATTACGTGACGGAGGTATGCATTCTACTGAGTGCTGTAGTTCTTTCTGTTTTTGCATGTTGGTTTTACATTAGCTCTTAAGATCTGTTTCATCATGACACACCAATTTTATCAGTTATTTTTGAAGTACTGTCCCCACTCATTGCAAAAAAAATGCAGTAAATGTACAAATTCTTCTTTTAATGGGCATAAGATTACAATATTAACGTTGGAGGAAGAATTTGCTTTGTGATATGCATTTACCCCCTCCCTCCCCCCCTCCCCACACTCCTTCCCTCCCCATCCCCCAAATAGTAGCTTTAATATGTGTGTGTGTGTCCACATTTCTGTCGGCAGCATTTATCTGCCCATCCTAAGTTGCCCAAAGGATTTTGAGAATAAACCACAGATTGGACAGTCCCCACTAGAACAAGTTGAACTTGTCCTTGAATGTCATTTGTGAGCTTGCTTGGTGTTTGCTGACATTTTGATGCAGCAGCATGGCAATTCAGTTGAGCTCACCTTGAACTCCAGAAGCTTCGAATTTAAATCCTTAATACTGCCGCCTCCCACCACATTTTAACCCACAACCTCTGGGATACCAGTTTTTATCACTGGATCACCTGTGTGTTGTACAGCAGTCATTCTCTGAACCAGTATTGTGGAAAGCTATGTTGTGATTGCTCCAGCTGGATTTGAGATTCTGGTTCTACCAAGCTTTACTTTGCTCTCTTCTCCCCGATATCAATGCAGGCAGCACTTTATCCATGAACATGTTTTTTTTTTATTTTTTTTTTATTTTTTTTTTTTGCAGGGTATTGGCATTGGCGTCTTTTGTGTTGATTTTGATATGCTGTGTTGTGCTGTGTCATGGGAAGGAAACTTAGTTTCCAAATGCTTTGCTGATTATATTCCAAACCCGAAGGTTTGTACTGCTACTGAAAAGTGGATGAAGTTTGGAATAGCTAAATTTCAGAATCTGGAATAAGTTATCATGTTTGCAAGCAGAAGTGAACAGCTGGCCCAAGCATATTGTGTGTCTGTGATAAGACTGTAATGGAGATGTGAAGTTGCACTTCTTGTGTCTTTATTTGTTTTTTTTTTATCGCTTGCTCAAAGGAAACCCAAGTTACCATTGGCAGTTTGGCTCGCACTAGACTCGGTGTGTTGATGATTTCCCCCCCCCCTACATGCACCACCTTCCTTTTATAATTGTCATTCGTCTTCGTCGTTTTCTGTTTCTTGCCAGACTCACAATAAAAGTGCACTTAAATTTCTCCCTTTGCTCTGGGTGGCATTTTCTTTTTTATAATCAAGAAGTCGGTCGACTCATGATGTCGGGATGGCTCGGACACTCCATTGGCTCAATACGACATAAATCCTCAAAAATCCACCAAGATAAAATTTATAAATCTATGAGTTGCCTTCCAGTCATCTGCGGAGAATTCCTCATGCAAGAACACTTATTAAACTTTGGGACATCGTCGTTAAAGTAGGAAAATGAGACCCAAAAATGCCTGTTTGTCATTTTTCTTATTCTTATTATTTTTCGTTTCTGATCGTCTAACTCGAACTTGGTTTAAACACCAGTCGACTGCATATTATCGTGGGAATGTGCAAACTGATCGAAATGTTCACACCTTGAAAGGATTCCATGGAGGACGCAAAACCGCATTCCTTTGTAAAGGACTAGGAAATATACAGAGGGGTGGGCAGGACTATGACTGCCAATCAGCCTGTGTGTGTGTGTGTGTGTGTGTGTGTGTGTGTGTGTGTGTGTGTGTGTGTGTGTGTGTGTGTGTGTGTGTGTGTGTGTGTGTGTGTGTGTGTGTGTGTGTCTTCTCGATATAACTTTTCACATACATACACACACAGCTGTGAGTAGCATCATTGGCTGAGTGGGGAGGGGGCGCTTGTAGGTTAGGGCAGGATGGCGGCGAGGATTACTGGATGCAAATGTTCATTCTTGTAGGTTTGGAAATTAAATTATGCCTGGAATGTTGGAACACTGGATGAGAGATTATAGAAAACTGAGAGGTTGTTTAGTAACAGAGCAGTTGCCCTCTGTCCTTGCCTTCTGAGGGATGATGTCGAGGATTCTCAGAGCTTTGGACTCCACAGCATCCTGGAAAGGCAAGTGGGGCACAAAGTCTTTGACCCACAAGGATGATCATTATTCTATTCCTGAACAGCCTGACCTTCCTCTGCCTGAATTTGAAGATCCGTTTGGAATTGTGGCCTGCCACAAACAATGTAGCTGATGAAGAGGCTGAAGAATTTTCAAGGGATGGAATTTCTTGCCAAATGATGGTCATGGAAGAAGATTTATTGCTTGGCTTGTTGGCATTTCAAGTATCCTCTCCATTGGAAAAAAAAGGAAACGAGGAAATGTGCAAATCGTTGCATTAGCTCCACTAATTGGGCATGAGCTTAGCAAAGCTACAACTTCCTCCATCTCCATAGCATTGCATTGCAACTGATACTGGAAAGACAATTTAATTCTCAATTTTATGGAGCAGTCCACCCCGCAGAGAGAACATCCATGGACACACATTTCGGGCTTGTTGGCCCTCGTCATTGTGGAGCATAAGTTCCTTCTCGGAGGGAACTGGTCAAACCTTACAACACATCAAGTCGAGATCAGACGCCATTACTGTTGTGGGTACCAGGAAGCAAGTGTCACGTCCCCTATTTCTGCATGCATCCTGGCCGACAGGTGTTGCCTACCGCACATTAACCTGTGTTTTGTGTCCCTCAGACATGTTCTGTTCTGCTATGCAATGTTAACCCCGATAAGGCATTCCCACAACAGTATTACAGGATATTTGGCGCAATATTCCTGTAAACATGCTTCAGTCAAATGCGAGAAGCATGGGTAAAAGTGATGACACTCAAGAAGGCAAAGGGCGGACGTACAGAGAGAGAGCATCGAGGGTTTTCAGGGATATCCCACAATGCCATGCACACCACCATGTTGGATGTATTCTCTTCCCTGGCAACAACAGCATCAGTAGCTCTATAATCTATCATGCTTATCTTTGTTGTTCTGACTTGCTGCAATGGAAGGTTATGCTAATTATTTGGCTTTGTTAGATCTTGTTTACTTCTTTTTTTTTTTTCCTCCACCACCGGAGGTGGAAGGAGGTTGTTTTCATCCCTTTCTGTCTATTTGTTACTTGCAAAGTGGAAGATTTTTAAAGTGTATTGATCAGTCGATTTTGTTATTCCGTCTGTCTGTCGCCTACACGTCACAATTTTGAACCGATCTTTACGAAACTTCAGCACATGATGGAGTTTGTCATAAGGAAGAAGCCGATTGTTTTTGAGGTCAAAAGGTCAACAAAGGTCAACATCTTGGGTGAGATTTCTGAAATCATCAATTTTCATCCGATTGACTTGAAATTTGAAGAGGATTTATATTTTAGATCACTGGATTCAACTGCCAATTATTTTGAAGGTCCACATTGGCCAAATTCTAAAATTGTCAATTTTCATCTGATTCACTTGAAATTTGAAGAGTTGCATATTTGGTCAATGAATTCAACCAACTATTAATGTTGAGGTCAAATTTGTTTTCTGGATTTTGCAAGTATCGTGCTCTGCACGACATCGTCTTGTTTGTTTGTGTACAGGATATCTCAAAAAGTTGTGGACGGATTCGGATGAAACTTGGTGGACATGTTGGGTGTGTGGCAAAGAATTGATTCGATTTTGGTGAAGATTCGGATCTGATAATTTTTTCAGTGATTCTTCACCATTGAGACAGGACTAAACCGATATACGTTTCGGTAATTTAAATACCCCTTTTGAAGATAATTAACGGCCTGATTTAATTATTCTTTATCAAGGTGTCAGGTCCTTAGTCATCCCTCTGTTAGCTTTCTTGGGTCTTAATTTGCCATTTTGTTTGGCCTGCTCAACAACGCCATGACTTGGAATAAGCCGCAACTGTTTCTTAACGATGAAATGCTCGTTAAGCATTTCCATCTCAGATCCCTGGTAAGAGTTCAAGTCTCACATCCATAGAGCAAGACTGGAAGCACCAAGGACCTGAAGACTCGGGCTATCGTCCTCCCGCACAGGTAACGGCAGCGCCACACCCCATGATCCAGTGAATCCATGACTCCCCAGGCCCGACCCAGACATCTGTTGACATCTGACTCACAGCCAGCAGAGACATGAATATCACTGCCAAGGTAAGTGAATCTCTCCATGACCTCAACATCCTCGCCGCAAACAACACAGACAGGACAGCAGCATCCAAGATGTCATTGAAAGCCTGGATCTTAGTTTTGACCCAGGAAACCCGTAATCCCAGCGGCTCTGACATCATTCAGCACTTCGAGGGCCCCCAAAAGGATGTCTAGCGTCTCTGCAAAGATGACTGCATCATCTGCGAAATCAAGGTCCGAGATCTTGACATTCCCAAATGATGCACCGCAGCTTGACCTCTCCAACATCCTCCCTAAAATCCAATCCATACAAGTGCTGAAAAGTGTGGGGGGCAAGTACACACTCCTGACAAACTCCAGTAACAACTGGAAATAAGTCAGAGATGGTACCTCCACACTTCACAGCACTCTCAGTACCAGAGTAGAGTTCAGACATCAGATCGATCAGTTTTGGTGGCACCCCATGAAGACCAAGAATCCTCCAGAGGGCATCCTGATTCACTGAATTGAACGCTTTAGAGAGATCAACATAGGCTGCAGCAGCCCCTGATGAAAATCTCCTCTGCATTTGGTGAGGACACGAAGAGCAAGGATACGGTCAATCGTTGACCTCTTTGGTGTAAAGCCTGACTGCTCTGGATGCTGGTGCTCAAGTAGATGGTGGCGAACCCTATCAAGAATTATCCGAGCAAAGACCTTGATGATTCCGGGGAAAGATCTTCTCCAGCCACCATCAAGAAGCACTGAGCAGTGTCACCCCTCGGTAGTTGTTGAAGTCTTGGCGATCACCCTTCCCTTTCCAGACAGGGACAACAAGGCCCCTCTTCCAATCAGTTGGGATGATGCCTGTGTTCCAGGCAGAGCACAAAACTGCATGCAACGACACGAGTGCAGCATTTCCAACAGCCTTGAGAAGTTCAGCATGGATGCCACAGATCCCTGGAGCTTTACCCTGTTTCAACCGGTTTACCGCAGACTGTTTCCACAAGCGAAGGTGGACCACAGTTGATTGGAGGGTCAGCAAAAGGGATTGTGACACCCTGACATCCAACTCAACAGCTGGTGGATCAGACTGGTGCAGCCACTCAAAGTAACCAGCCCAGCGGGCCTTCACTTCAGACTCCTCTGTCAAGAGCCCACCACCCTCTCCTCCAACTGCAGTACACCGAGGGACAGGCTTGGAGGAATGCGATGCACAAATTCTCCTGCAAGCAGGATGAGAAGCACTTGATTACAGGTGATGCTCTACTCCCTCAGATTCCTCGCACTTAGGCCTCCTTGTCCACCCTTAGTGCACGTACAGTTTTGCACCTCAGCTCCCTGAACAGCTCTGCTCTGCCATTCAGCCTGGCCCTGCGACTGGTCAATGGTATCCAGTGTCCTTTGAGAGACAAAATTCTTATTCGCCCCACGGTGAGTTCCAAGACATCGACCGGCATCATCAGGGCTGTGGTCATGAAGGCACTCCGCAACTCTTCAGGATTCCCCAAAGCACCCAGACCACCCAAATCTCCACCTTGCCTCTTCGCAAACTCCTCATCTACCCTCTCATCTTTGAGCTTGCCAACATCCAGCCTCAGCTGGGATGGTACCATTCTCCTGGATTTAAGCTGCAATTTCAGAGTTGCTTCAACAAGCCTGTGGTCAGTGTTGAGGAACTGAGCACTCCAGTAGATCCTCCAGTTACCATCAATGAGCACATGATCAATCTCCTTTCCCACACCACCATCATTGGAATACTAACTCCAGCAATGAGCATGTGGGTGCCGAAACCATGAACCAGCCACCCTAAGTCCATGACTTCTTGCAAGGTCAAGGAAGTTAGTGCTATTCTAGTTCACAGTTCCAGCCCATGGGGACCAAAACATGTCTCATAACCATCCCTATCAGTTCCAGTCAATGCATTGAAATCCCCCAAGATGAGAAGAGTATTTCGCCTGGGGAATTGATCATCCACTGACTTGAGCGTGACGTGGAATGTGTCCACGGAGAGACCACTCTCCTCAGTCGTATCGTATATAGAGACCAGGGAAGTGACACCCAAGGAGTGACGAATCTTTAATCTCATAATTTGCTCGTTGACCGGTGTTACCTCAATTATCATTGGAGTCAGCTTAGTGGACACAGCTTTAGCTTCTCCTTGGGCATGGTAACCATCAGAGCGACCAGACCAATAGTAGGTGCAACTACCTGCCATGATCTCACCACAATCTGGTCTCCGAACCTCAGAGTGCTGCAATACCGATGTGCAAACGCTTGAGCTCAGGTAATAACAGGCAAGTGATCATTCTCTCTGAGGGATAGGACGTTCCAGGCACCCACCGGAAGGGACCGCCTCAGGTTAACCCACGGAGACCGCCGTCTGGTGGACGACACCTCAGCACCACCCTGACACACACCACTTAGTGTGTTTTTGTGGAGTGAAGTGTTTTTATGGTAGCCAGAATGCAAATCCTCATGATGTGTTGTCAAAAAAAACAAAAAAACTTTGGATCACATTCTAAAATCCTCAAATTTCATCTGATTGACTTGAAATTTGAATAGGATTTCCAGATCCGGTCATTGAATTCAACCACCTATTGTTTTTGAGGTCAACACAGACCTAAAGTTCAAAATAGGCCAAAAGGTCAACATTGGCCAGATTTCTAAAATTGTCAACTTTCATCCAAATGACTTAAAACTTCAACACTATTTTCATTTCAGCTCACTGAACACAACCACTGATTAGTTTTTGAGGTCAACACAGGCCAAAGGTCAACAACTTAGGATCACTTTCTGAAATCCTCAATTTTCATCTGATTGACTTGAAATTTGAACAGGATTTGCATATCAGGTCAATGAATTCAACTACCAATTCATTTTAAGGTCAAAAGGTCAACACAAACCTAATTTTGATATTGATAGATAGGGCCAAAAACTACATGTATATATCTGTATATATGTATGTATATATATATATATATATATATATATATATATATATATATATATATATATATATATATATATATATATATATATATATATATATATATATATATATATATATATCTCAAAAAGTTTTTTTTTGTATACCTTGTCGAGGCTCGTATGAGAGCTAACACACAACTCACAGCAAGGGGGCATGAGACGAGGGGAGGGACAAAACAGTGGGGAACAGAGACATTTGGAGATCTGGGGAAGGGAGAGGGATGGGGTGGGGAACATGGGGAATAGAAGATGGACATTACAGGGACTTTCAGGAAGGAAAGCAGGGGAATTGAAGGAAGTGGGCTTGGGTGGATTATCGGGGGTAGAAAAGATCGAGGATTTGGATGGGGGATTATAAGAGGTGGTGGTGAACAGCTGTTTTGAAAGCCTGGAGGGAAGAATGGGAAAGAATAGAGTGAGGGAGTTTATTCCAAAGGCGGGAAAAAAGAGGAATGAAAGAGTGAAGATGAGCAGTGATTCGTGATTTTGGTAGTTTTACCAGAAGGGGGTTGTTGGCGGACCTTGAGCGCCCTGTGGAAATGTGGTGGGGACAAATCGCAGAGAGAGCAGGGGGGGCAAGGCTGGAGAGGAGTCGGTAGAAGATAGAAAGACCACCGACCAACCTGCGGTGATTGAGTGAGAGGCCCAAAGACTCGGCCTCATTGCGGGAGATGCCGATGATCCTAAATGCCCTGGTTTCGACAGCGTTAAGCCGAGGAAGGTGGGAGGCAGGAGCACCAGCGAAGAGGGGAGAGCAGTACTCCATCAGGCTACGGACAAAAGCTTTGTAAGTGGTCAGGAGCTCAAGAGGGCCGAGGAAGGACTTTGCATGACGGAGGATTCCCAGTCGGCGACTGGCTTTGGTGGCGAGGTTTGAAATGTGGCTTTCCCAGGAAAGATCATGGCAGATAGTGAGACCCAGAAGCTTGAAAGAAAGGACTTCTTCCAGAGGATTGTTGAGAAAGTGGATGGGAGGGTTTTCTAAACGGTCCTTTCGAAGAGACATAGTGAGAGTGTGAGATTTGTCTGGATTGAAAGACATGTTCCACGTGTTGGACCAGTTTGTGATTTTATCCAGATCTGCAGTGAGTGAAGAAGCTGCTGCTTGCCGGTCTGAGGGATGACAGATGGTACGGCAGAGGGTGGAGTCATCGGCAAAGAGAAATAGAGGATTTTCCAGAGAGTCCGAGAGATCATTGATGAAAAGCAGAAAAAGAACAGGGCCCAGAACGCTACCTTGAGGAACTCCAGCCTGCACAGGAAGAGGGGATGAAAGAACTCCATTTAGGGCCACACGTTGACTGCAACAGGAGAGGAAGTCTGCGAGCCATGAGTGGAGATGGCCTTGAATACCATGGGAAGAGAGTTTGGTGAGTAGGGCAGGGTGCCAGACTGTGTCAAAAGCACGTGATATGTCCAGGGATACGGCTCGGATTTCCTGTCTGGCATTGAGGACCTCCATCCATTGATGGGAGAGCAGAAGCAGCATATCCAGGGTAGAGTGACCTGGTCTAAAACCAAATTGATGATCGGAAATCAAGCCATTGGAGAAGAGGAAGAATTTAATGTCTGAAGCGATTATAGATTCCATAACCATGCTGATGATTGGGAGAAGGCTGATTGGTCTGTAGTTCCAGGGGTCTGTTTTTGCACCTTTTTTATGCAGGGCAGTGATGTTAGCAGATTTCCAAGCAGATGGCAGATGACCTTGGGCAAATGAGAGGGTGAATAGAACAGAGAGAGGGTGAGCAAGAGCAGAAGAGCAGAAGAGCAGGCTTTGAGGACATGTGGGCTGATGCCGTCTGGACCGGTTGCAGAATCTGACTCGAGGTTTGAATGCAAACTCTCCATCTTGTCAGGAGAAAAGGACACAGAGTCCAGGGACAGTTGGGTGCGACTGGGTAAAGTGGGTAGAGATAGTGATGGGTTTAGGACACAAGATTTAGCTGCAAACACCGAGTTTAGACATTCAGCTTTATCACGTGTGGAATCAGCAGTGCGGCCATTTGAGGTAAGGGAGGGCATGGAGGGGGAACATACACCAGAAACAGGTTTGATTAAACGCCACCAGGATTTTGAGGAGGGAGAGAGGTTTGAGAGTTCAGACTTGAGATGAGAAAGATGTTGTTTTCTGGCTCTCCTGAGGGTAGATACACACTTGTTCCGAGCTTTGTGGAAGGAACTGAGATTGCCCTCAGTTGGGTTTGCTTTCCATGAGGCAAAGGCAAGTTGTTTCAGGACAACTGCCTCGCCACAAGCTTCAGGAAACCAAGGGCGGGAGGAAGGGTAAGACAACTGAACACGAGAGGGGATAAATCTGTGTATGAGGGAGAGCAAGTTTCTTTGAAAGAATTCCCAGGATGAGTTGATGTTTGAGAAAGTAGAGATAGGAGACCAGTCGATAAGTTTGATGGCTGCTCGGAGACCCTGCCAGTCGGCTCGAGTGAAATGCCAGACTCGACGGCAGTGAGGTGGTTCTCTGATAACAGCCAGAGAGATGTCCACTTTGACAAGGACGTGGTCAGAAGAACCGATTGGCGCGATGGAAGAGCAGCAGATATTGTCAGGGAAATTTGTCAAAATCGGATCCAGAAGAGATGGAGTACCATTGGTTGAGATCCGGGTCGGGAAGTTGACCGATTTGAGTCAGTCCCAATGAGTCGCAGAAAGCTTTTGCTGAGGTGCCATGACAGGTGAGAGAGGTACCCACACCTAGCCAACTGGCGTGATGACAATTGAAGTCGCCACATAAGAGGAAGAGAGAGTTTGGATGAGAAGATGAAAGATGGTCCATGTTTTCGGATAGTGAGGTGTCGATGGAGTCATCACTGTTCGGTGGACGGTACAGTACACATATAAACATGAGGTGGGAGTGGAGGGGAAGCCGTAGCCAGAGGTATTCCTGGGGGTGTGGAGAGTGAGAGCAGTGCATGGAGAGTGAGGAATAGAGTCTTTGATGAAGAGAGCAACACCTCCACCAGGACGAGGCTCAGGTCTGTCATACCGGAGGAGGGAGTAACCGGGGAAAGTTGTGGACAAGTTGTGACAAAACAAGGTGGATGGAGTTGGTTAGGTGACTAGAAGAAGCGGATTAGATTTTGGTTCGGATCCAGCCCCATTAGTGGGATACAAAACATGAACTGTTCCACCTGGCAAAGGTATGCACTCTGCACTTCATGGCCAAAAGTATGCGGACACCTGATCGTCCAACATCTCATTCCAAAATCATGGGTATCAATATGGAGTTGGTTCCCCCTTGCTGCTATAACAGCCTCCACTCTTCTGGGAAGGCTTTCCACTACATGTTGGAACATTGCTGCGGGGATTTGCTTCCATTCAGCCACAAGAGCATTAGTGAGGTCGGGCAGTGATGTTGGGTGATTAGGTCTGGCTCGCAGTCAGCGTTCCAATTCATCCCAAAGGTGTTCGATGGGGTTGAGGTCAGGGCTCTGTGCAGGCCAGTCAAGTTCTTCCACACCGATCTTGACAAACCATTTCTGTATGGACCTCGCTTTGTGCATGGGAGCATTGTCATGCTGAAACAGGAAAGGGCCTTCCCCAAACTGTTGCCACAAAGTTAGAAACACAGAATCATCTAGAATGTCATTGTTTGTTGTAGCGTTAACGTTTCCCTTCACTGGAACTAAAGGGGGGGGGGGGTGGGGGCCGAGCCCGTACCATGAAAAACAACCCCAGACCATTATTCCTCCTCCACCAAACTTTTTTTGTTTTTGTCAGGTCAGGTTCGATCTGTGACCTGCTACAGGTACCATGTAAACCTGTACTAACCTGTTCCATGGTCGGGTTGTCGGCGACTAAACCGTCTCCCCCACCAGGTTTTCTGGTGAGGAGGGTGTTTGGATATGGACACCCAGCAGGATTAAAAACAAAACCTGTCAAAGGGCGGAGGAGCTCCTTGTGAGCCAACGGCCATCCATATCTAGTGCCCAACTGTCTGCGGACATCCTCCTGCAGTTGGGTTACTTTTTATTTAGGAGGTTGGTGGCAGGATTTGCACTCCAGCCACCGTAAAACGCTTCATTCCGCAAAACGCAAAAACGCAAAAAAATCTGAAAACCCACTCCGTGGGAGTACCTCCTGTGCAGCTTCCCTTCGCAGGGCAGCTCACCGGATGATGGGATTGGGGCAAAGCCGTCGGGACCCCCAATCTTTGATAGGAGGGAAACCACGGGGTAACATCCCTGGGTCAGATTGCGGGAGAGTGTGTCGGAGTGGTGCTGAGGTGTCGTCCACCAGACGGCGGTCTCCTTGGGTTAACCTGAGGCGGTCCCTTCGGGTGGGTGCCTGGAATGTCCTATCCCTAAGAGAGGATGATCACCTGTCTCTGTTATCATCTGAGCTCAAGCGTTTGGACATCGGGATTGCAGCTCTCTCTGAGGTTCGGAGACCGGATTGCGGCGAGATAATGGTGGGTGGTTACACCTACTATTGGTCTGGTCGCTCTGATGGTTACCATACCCAAGGAGTTGCTGTAGCTGTGTCCAATAAGCTGACCCCAATGATAATTGAGGTAACACCGGTCAACGAGCGTATTATGAGATTAAGGATTCGTCACTCCTTCAGTGTCATTTCCCTGGTCTCTATTTATGCTCCGACTGAGGCGAGTGACCTCACCGTGAAGGACACATTCTACGCCACACTCGAGTCTGTGGTTGATCAGTGCCCCAGACGAGATACACTTCTAGTCTTGGGGGATTTCAATGCATCGACTGGAACTGATAGGGATGGTTATGAGGTGTGTGTTGGTCCCCATGGGTCAGGAACTATGAACCAGAATAGCACTAAGTTCCTTGACTTTGCAAGAAGTCATGGACTTAGGGTGGCTGGTTCATGGTTTCAGCGCCCGCAAGCTCATCGCTGGACTTGGTATTCCAACGCTGGCGGTGTGGCAAAGGAGATTGACCATGTCCTCATTGACGGTCGTTGGAGGATGATCCAGAACTGCAGGGTCTACCGGAGTGCTCAGTTCCTCAATACTGACCACAGGCTTGTTGTAGCAACTCTAAAGCTGCACCTTAAATCCTGGAGAATGGTACCATCCCAGCCTAGGCTGGATGTTGCCAAGCTCGGGGATGAGAGAGTAGCTGAGGAGTTTGCGAACAGGCTGAGTGGACACTTGGGGGGTCTGGGTGCTTTGGGGGGTCCTGAAGAGTTGTGGAGCACCTTCAAGACCACCGTCCTTGATGTTGCCGGTGGATGCCTTGGAGTTCACCGCAGGGCAAAGAAGAATTTTGTCTCTCAAGGGACACTGGATACCATTGACCAGAGTCGCAGGGCCAGGCTGAATGGCAGAGCTGAGCTGTTCAGGGAGCTGAGGCGTAAAACTGTACTTGCACTGAGGGTGGACAAGGAGGCCTATGTGCGAGGAATCTGTGAGGGGGTAGAGCATCACCTGTGGACAGGTGATTCTCGTCCCGCTTACAGGGGAATTCGCGCATTACGTTCATCCAAGCCCATCCCTCGGAGCACTGCAGTTCGAGCAGAGAGTGGTAGGCTCTTGACAGAGGAGTCTGAAGTGAAGGCCCGCTGGGCCGGTTACTTTGAGCGGTTGTACCAGGCTGATCCCCCAGCTGTCGAGTAGGACGTCAAGGGTGTTACAATCCCTGTTGCTGACCCTCGAATCAACTGTGGTCCACCATCACTTGTGGAAACATGGGCTGCGGTGAACCAGTTGAAACGGGGCAAAGCTCCAGGGATCTGTGGCATCCATGCCGAACTTCTCAAGGCTGGTGGAAATGCTGCACTCGTGTCGTTGCATGCAGTTTTGTGCTCTGCCTGGAACACAGGCATCATCCCAACTGACTGGAAGAGGGGCCTTGTTGTCCCTCTCTGGAAAGGGAAGGGTGATCGCCAAGACTGCAACAACTACCGAGGGGTGACGCTGCTCTCAGTGCCGGGCAAGGTCTTTGCTCGGATAATTCTTGATAGGGTTCGCCACCATCTGCTTGAGCACCAGCGTCCAGAGCAGTCAGGCTTTACACCAAAGAGGTCAACGATTGACCGTATCCTTGCACTTCGTGTCCTCACCGAACGCAGACGAGAGTTTCGGCAGGGGCTGCTTGCAGCCTATGTTGATCTCTGTAAAGCGTTCGATTCAGTGAATCGGGATGTCCTCTGGAGGATTCTTGGTCTTCGTGGGGTGCCACCGAAACTGATCGATCTGATGTCTGAACTCTACTCTGGTACTGAGAGTGCTGTGAAGTGTGGTGGTACCATCTCTGACTTATTTCCAGTTGTTACTGGAGTTCGTCAGGGTTGTACTTGCCCCCACACTCTTTCAGCACTTGTATGGACTGGATTCTAGGGAGGATGTCGGAGAGATCAAGTTGCGGTGCATCGTTTGGCAATGTCAAGATCTCGGACCTTGATTTTGCAGATGATGCAGTCATCTTTGCGGAGACTTTAGACATCCTCTTGGGGGCCCTCAAGGTGCTGAATGAGGAGTCGGAGCCGTTGGGATTACGGATTTCTTGGGTCAAAACAAAGATCCAGGCTTTCGGTGACATCTTGGATGCTGCTGTCCTGTCTGTGTCTGTTTGTGGTGAGGATGTTGAGGTCGTGGATAGATTCACTTACCTTGGCAGTGATATTCATGTCTCCGCAGGTTGTGAGCCGGAGGTCAATAGACGTCTGGGTCGGGCCTGGGGAGTCATGGATTCACTGGATCATGGGTGTGGCGCTGCCGGTACCTGTGCGGGAGGACGAAAGTCCGAGTCTTCAGGTCCTTGGTACTTCCAGTCTTGCTCTATGGGTGCGAGACTTGGACTTTGACCAAGGATCTGAGACGGAGACTTAATTCCTTTGGTACCAGGTCTCTTCGGAGAATCCTTGGCTATCGCTGGTCGGATTTTGTGTCCAACGAGCGGTTGCTGAGAGAGACTCGGATGAGATTTGTTACCTGCATAGTCCGTGAGCGTCAGCTGCGGCTGTATGGACATGTGGCTCGTTTTCCTGACGCTGATCCTGCTCACCAGATTCTCTCAGCGAGGGAGTCTCATGAGTGGAGGAGGCCAGTGGGCCGACCACGTGCCTCATGGTTGCAGCAGGTTGACCATCATCTCAAGGAGATGGGGATGGGCCTGGCATCTGCCTGGGGGATGGCCAGACGGAGGCCCCTGGAGTACCGGCGGAAAGTGGACGCAGCGACGCGCTGTTCTGGCACATGCTCCCATACCTGACCTGACCAAACTTTACAGTTGGCACTATGCGTGGCTGTGTGCTTGGTTTTTTTCATTTGTTAGCAATGGGTGGAGCTGAAATAGCCGAATCCACAACTTAGAAGGGGTGTCCACATACTTTTGGCCACGTAGTGTATTTTGTTCTGTTTTGCCAAGTGTCGCTCAAAGTGATTTTTTATCTTTGCCTGTGGTTTTGGGGTTAGGTGGGGGAATGCAAATTCTCCATGTGAATGTGTATCGTGTAGCGCCACCTCCAGGTGGTGGAGGGTATGACAAATGTCCACCACGCTGTATTCCTGTCCCCACGTTTTCCGGTGTATTGCATTGTTAGCTGTGGGTAATGTTTTTGCTTCATGCACGTAACCAGGGTTATTTGTTTTTGCGTATGCAGAGCTGTCAGGTGCTTGTGCACTGCCCAAATAAAGGTATGCATCAGAAGACCGTGTTGCATGTTTGGAACAAGAGCGCCGTCGGGGCGGGTACTCTGCTCGTTTGAATAATTGGCTTGACCTTTAAGATATGAGTGTAGACAATGTTGTTAATGATGTTTCTGTTTAAAAATATTTGACACATTTGAAATATTTCATGTGATGAAGGTGTGGACTAGTAAATAGGTTTGGAGGAGTTTTTCAGCGCAATCGAGTGTTTGGACTAGGGGGGCACTTGGGGGTAACGGACAGGAGAGTTTGGACTGTATTAAGGTCGGGGTGTTTGTTTCAGAGTAGTTCATGCATGGAATGGTCTCCCTGGAAGGTAGTCGCAGCAGGAACCACGGATGGGTTTGAACTGTAATTGGGTGTCATTGGTACCGACCGAGAAGCATTGACGTGACGGGGGAACATGAGCAATGACAGGTGTGGTGGTTAACACTTGGTTGTTTTAGTCTGGATGGCTGATTGTGAACATGTCTCGTGATTGTGATGTCTGGAAGAGGGACTTGTCAAAAACATGTGGATGTGCTGTCAGGGTTTGTTCATTCTTCACCCTCCAACCTCCTGATAACCCCCCAAAACGACCCCTGGTGATGTCTGTCTCCTCCTCCTCCTCCTCCTCCTCCTCCTCCTCCTCCTCCTCCTCCTCCTCCTCCTCCTCCTCCTCCTCCTCCTCCTCCTCCTCCTCCTCCTCCTCCTCCTCCTCCTCCTCCCCCCTCCACAATTTAATTGAGTACGTATATTGTAGATTGATTAGTGTCATAAACAATTTTTTTACTAATTTCATTGAATCCAGGAGGTGTGCGTGCATGACGCACAGGTGTGATGATGGATGAGTGCACGATGCACAGGTGTGATGTGTGCATGCACGATGCACAGGTGTGACGACGTGTGCGTGCACGATGCACAGGTGTGATGTTGGGTATGTGTGCATGATGCACAGGTGTGATGACGTGTGCGTGCACGATGCACAGGTGTGATGACGTGTGCGTACACGACGCACAGGTGTGATGACGTGTGCGTGCACGATGCACAGGTGTGGTGATGGGTATGTGTGCATGATGCACAGGTGTGATGACGTGTGCGTGCACGATGCACAGGTGTGATGATGTGTGCGTGCACGATGCACTGGTGTGATGACGGGTGTGAGTAGAGGATAAATAGCGCTTCTGAGGCAGCCATTCAAATGAATGGGGAAAAAGAGAAAAACTGTCTCAAGGCCCAAAACCCCCAAAAAGGAGACTCATTTATCCCCTTCCCTCCTTCCATACAAGCAAATGTAAAATTGAGATTGATTCCGCCCCCTTCCATACAAGCAAATGTAAAATTGAGACTGTCTTAAGCCCCAAAAACCCAAAATAGGAGACTGATTTTCTCCCCCTTCCATACAAGCAAATGTAAAATTGAGATTGATCCCCCCCCCTTTCCATACAAACAAATGTAAAATTGAGATTGATTCCGCCCCCTTCCATACAAACAAATGTAAAATTGAGACTGTCTTAAGCCCCAAAAACCCCAAAATAGGAGACTGATTTCCTCCACTTCCCATACAAGCAAATGTAAAATTGAGATTGATTCCACCCCCTTCCATACAAACAAATGTAAAATTGAGACTGTCTTAAGCCCCAAAAACCCCAAAATAGGAGACTGATTTCCTCCACTTCCCATACAAGCAAATGTAAAATTGAGACTGACTTAAGCCCCAAAACCCCAAAATAGGAGACTGATTTTCTCCCCCTTCCATACAAACAAATGTAAAATGGAGATTGATTCCGCCCCCTTCCATACAAACAACTATAAATTTGAGACCGTCTTAAGCCCCAAAACCCCAAAATAGGAGACTGATTTTCTCCCCCTTCCATACAAACAAATGTAAAATTGAGATTGATCCCCTTCCCTTCCATACAAACAACTATAAATTTGAGACCATCTTAAGCCCCAAAACCCCAAAATAGGAGACTGATTTCCTCCACTTCCCATACAAGCAAATGTAAAATTGAGACTGACTTAAGCCCCAAAACCCCAAAATAGGAGACTGATTTTCTCCCCCTTCCATACAAACAAATGTAAAATGGAGATTGATTCCGCCCCCTTCCATACAAACAACTATAAATTTGAGACCGTCTTAAGCCCCAAAACCCCAAAATAGGAGACTGATTTCCTCCACTTCCCATACAAGCAAATGTAAAATTGAGACTGTCTCAAGCCCCAAAACCCCAAAATAGGAGACTGATTTCCTCCACTTCCCATACAGGCAAAAGCCCAAAATAGGAGACTCATTTATCCCCTTCCCTCCTCCCATACAAGCAAATGTAAAATTGAGATTGATTCCCCCCCCCCCCTTTCCATACAAACAAATGTAAAATTGAGATTGATTCTGCCCCCTTTCATACAAACAAATGTAAAATTGAGACTGTCTTAAGCCCCAAAACCCCAAAATAGGAGACTGATTTCCTCCACTTCCCATACAAGCAAATGTAAAATTGAGACTGACTTAAGCCCCAAAACCCCAAAATAGGAGACTGATTTTCTCCCCCTCCCATACAAACAAATGTAAAATTGAGATTGATTCCCTTCCCTTCCATACAAACAACTATAAATTTGGGACCGTCTTAAGCCCCAAAACCCCAAAATAGGAGACTGATTTCCTCTCACCAGATTCTCTCAGCGAGAGAGTCTCGTGAGTGGAGGAGGCCAATGGGCCGACCACGTGCCTCATGGTTGCAGCAGGTTGACCATCTCAAGGAGAAGGGGATGGGCCTGGCATCTGCCTGGGGGATGGCCAGACGGAGGCCCCTGCAGTACCGGCGGAAAGTGGACGCAGCGACTCGCTGTTGTGGCACATGCTCCCATACCTGACCTGACCTGACACATGGGGGTGGGGCTTGTGTGGATGGGTGGGGCTTGTGTGGATGTGGTTTGTGTGGGTGGAGCGATTTAAAAAATAAATAAATAAATAAATATGTTGTGTTTGGGGAACGAATTAACTCATCACTGATTTTGTGAATATGATTGATATGGGTGGGGTGTTTGTGGGGTGGGGTTTATGTGTGTGGAGCTTGTGTGGGGTGGGGTTTATGTGGAGTGGGGTTTATGTGTGTGGAGCTTGTGGGGGGGGGGTTATGTGTGTGGAGCTTGTGTGGGTGGGGTTTGTGTGGGGTGGGGTTTATGTGTGTGTGCAGCTTGTGTGGGGTTGGGTTTGTGTGGGTGGGGTTTGTGTGGGTGGGGTTTGTGTGGGGTGGGGTTTATGTGTGTGGAGCTTGTGTGTGTGGGGATTGTGTGGGTGGGGTTTGTGTGGGGTGGGGTTTTTGTGTGTGGAGCTTGTGTGTATGGGGATTGTGTGGGTGGGGTTTATGTGGGGTGGGGTTTATGTGTGGGGTTGGGTTTGTGTGGGGTGGGGTTTATGTCTGTGGAGCTTGTGTGTATGGGGATTGTGTGGGTGGGGCTTTTGTGGATGTGGATTTTTTTTATATCATCTCTCTTTTAAAGTACGATTTAAATGCTCAATAACAACCGCTTTTTCTTCGTTAAAGGTACTGTATAATGTAATCTGTATTTTTAAAGAAAATTCATAGAACTCTCTACCCTCATCAGTCCACAATTTTTTAGGTTTTCTCTTACTTTTATTAAATATCTGTTGAAAGGCTAACATAAGAGTATTACCTGTTTTGTTTTTTAAAGGGACAACCCACGCATATCTACTCCTCAAATCAATAACGGTTAAAGCATACTTGTACCCCTTATCATTGTTGAGTTCAATCAAATCAGCAGACCAGATATAATCGACTTCCTTGGAATAAACCTTCCTTCCATGAAACGTTGTGATTATTGGCTTATGTAATTCATCAGCTAATTGCTCTTCGACCTTAATGACATCATTAGAGCCTATAAGTTTTTTTTGAATTTCCAAGCCCAGGTTTCAATTTAGAACTGATCATCTTCTTCACGATGAACCTAACAACTTTTTCTCTCGAGGTTGGATTTTGTATCGGAGACAAATTATGCAACATTTCTCTTTCGGCTTCATGTTTTTCTTCCAACGTTGTGGTATTTCCATAATCTATATCGTGCCTCATGCACACTTCATCAATCCTATTGATAGGTTTGCTCCATGGTTTAGGATTATCAGCCTCATCTAATCTTTCATCCAAGTTTGTTCCTGGAACACAGAAAGAATACCCTGGGAGATGTAATTTCCCTGGTATTCCAGTAGTTGTAAATTTACTTCCTGATGAAAACTTTTGCATATCTCCCCCACTTTTGTGTTTGGAGATAAATTTACTCTTTTTAGAGCCACACACCGAACATGTAACTTTTTGTATAACCCTGTTATTTTTACTTTTAAAATATGAGATTTTTTAGTATTCGTTTTCTTTTTACATTTGAGACAATAACTCATTTATTTATGAGAAAAATTCCTACAGAGTGCAAAAACCTTTTTTAGTTTCCAACATGCACATTTGAATCTTGATTTTTAAAACACAAAGAATCCTCAGAAATGTCTTCACTCTCTCCATTTATTTAAGAGAAAAAAAAATCTCAATCACACCAAGGAAAACGATGTTAATAGTCGACGCAAATATTTCTAATAAACTTGTCAATTCTTCGTTTTCCTCCTTGGCGCGTTGAGATTTCTTTATTTTCTGTCATACCCCCAATCTTTTTCTAATCTCACTTGTTTCCATATTTTTATATTTATTTATTCTCTCTTTTGCCTCCCTCTCCCTCTCCTCCTTCTCTCTCTTCTCGCTCTCTCTCTTCTTGCTCTCTTCTTGCTCTCTTCCTTCTCTCTCTTCTCCTTCTCCTTCTCCTCCTTCTCTCTCTTCTTCTTCTCCTCCTTTGTCTCAGTTTCTTCAACTCCTTCTTCATCCCTTACTATCGTTGAATCACTTTCACCCCATAGAATATCATACATATATTCATCAGGATTTCTTGTTATTCCTGTATCCAAAATAAAAATTTTTCCCACAGGAAACCAAGAAAATTTCTTCTGAATTTCTAAAAGAGCCTTACGTTTTCTTCACTTTATATTTTTTTCATTATTTAACATTTTAATTGAATCCAAAGTTGTTGGTTTATTAACATCAGTATAAAACCAATCTTTTTTTGAAAATACCTCATTATTATGATGTCGAACATATTTATTAAAATACCGAATACCCTTTTCTTGAAGGTATGCTTGGACACAGAAATGATAATTTCCTTGAAACCTTCTTGCTGTCATTTATGTATTAGAAATATATGACAGATTAATATAATGACAGGAAATACCTCCCCATCTTCCCATAGTTAAATCATTTTGTATTTCCTTGCTTATGATAATTAATCCTGTTCTTGATGTTTTCATTATACAAACTATGGCAAAACCATTATTGATTTTACCCTTATTAAATTCTTTTATTTGATGTTTGCTAATCGTGCTTCCACAAAACTCATTCTCGACACCAAGTGGATAATATTCTTCCTTACGAGACTGATTTAATTGTTCCAGGTCTTCTAGGTTAATTTTAAATTACCAATTATACCTGAAATCATTCATATCATACCCCCATTATTCTATTCTCAAACAAATGATACTCCCTTCTTTCTAAAATTTTATTTGAATTGGAACTGTGAATTCTGTATGACCTGGAGATAAAATCAACACTTCTGTATCTTTGGAATACATGGCCATTTTATTTAAGGATATATATATATATATATATATATATATATATACATATATATATATATATATATATATATATATATATATATATATATATATATATACATATATATATTTCGACACGCCCCTTTTTTTGTTCCACCATCAGATTTTTGTTACTGCATGAAATGAAACAAGCTTTGACATGTATAGTAATGATATTATTGTCTTCTTTAAGAGGCCCCTCAAAATTTGTTTTGATGATTATGGTAGTTAAACAGTTCATGTTCTCCATTTGCAAAATGGGAGGAATTATTGCACAAAAAAGAAATAAAAACGTTTCCCATTTTTGAGAGGACCAATAAGATGAGTTTGGCTCATAGAATCACGCTCCATTTGGGGAGAATTACAGTTGAGTTCATACCTGACTAATTTGCACTTTCCATGTGCCGTAGTTTCTTCACAAAACCATGACTTTCTGACCAGCTAAAATCTACAAGATATGAATATGTAGACGAAACTGATCCAGCCTTTTGGATCACTTTAAAGTAGGGTGCCCTGTAATTTTAATGCGCTCTATGGATCCTCCAGAACTCACGAATGGTACACGTTGTGTAGTCACTAAACTACGTGGTAATGTCATCAAAGTGGAAAACCTGAATGATAATCAATGGATAAAAATGATATAATATATTGTTTAAAATACATTCATGCTATCTGTCTTTTACCATATGTTGCCAGTGACGCCCGTCGAAGACGGGCACCTTTACTAGTGTGTGTGTATATATATATATATATATATATATATATATATATATATATATATATATATATATATATATATATAGTGTGATAAATCACTTAATCTCACCAAGTCATTCGCGTCAGTCAGGCTTGGATAATTAATTAATTTATAAGCATTTTTCATATTAATATTTTTTGTTATACTATATTTCTGTCATTCAGCCTGTGTCTTTGTGTAATAATTTTACAAATCAATTTTCAGCTCTTGGGATACATCAGAGAACTGTCTTTACCAACATAAGTCATTTATATTAGATTAAAAATAATGTCATTAAAAAAATTTGTTTTTGTTGAGTTGAAATAACATACAGACATAATTGACCACAACACTTGGAATTTAATTATTGGACTTGAAATGTTTGATAAACACCATTCTGTAAGAATTTTATTCCTTCAACAGGTGGTGGAAGACCAAAACTATCAAAATAATATTTGTCTTGACTATTAAAAATACAAACCCAATGAGAACCGTTCCCATTATTATCTTCTAAGTTCATAATAAAGCCTGGTGTTGGCGTAGTGGTTGTGGTGGTGACTGGGGATCCTAGGGTCCTGAGTTCAAGCCCCGTTGGCTGCTGAATTAATATTGTGACGTCCACGGGACTTGAACAGTCCCGCCAACGTAGAATGAGCCGAAACGATGGAGGCGGTTTATTTATTTATAACCCAAACATGGCGGTTCTAATTGCTCTACCGCAAACGGGACGAGGAAGGTGGCACGAGTCACTTTTCATTGAGTTGATGATGTTTATTTGTTTTTACGATTAACCAGAAATAACAAGACTCGGCAAGAAAAGGGATCCGGGGCGATTCGACGAGATGGTGTGGGATCGGGCGTGTGGAAAAACACAGACAATTCCAATGAATATACAGATCTCAAACCCTCTAAGGTGCCAAGCACGCACACACACACACACACACACACACACACACACACACACACACACACACACACACACACACACACACACACGGTAGCTATTTCTGGTGGTCAGGCTGGACCGTGGTGTGGACGCAACTGTCCCTGGATCGGCGTCGGACGAGCTGGCCTTGCTCTCGTCAGGGGGGCAGGAGAAACCGTGGTGCTGTCGACCTCCTGGTCTTGGCCCAAGTCTGCTCACAGCCGCCAGGGAACCAGTTCTGGCGCCAAGTTGCGAGCAGGAGAGGGAGGCAGGTCCGCCCGCTGTTCGACCCCGTACTCCGAGTCAGCAGAACCCCAGAGCGAACCAAGGTGAGGAACGAGGCTCAGCAAGGCTCCAAGACACGATGAAGAACACTATCGAATCAGCACAACAACAAGGACGCTCTCCGCGCAACAGCCTCCACACCAAAAAAAACACGATCTTTTTGTCCCGATCTTCTTCCTCTTCCTTTTCAACCCCGAGCAGAACCTTTTTATCCTCCCGTCGTCGTCACTTCCAATCGAGCCGTTTTATTGGCCCACCGCCATCGCCTTCCGCCAATCGTGATCACGCGGCAGAGCCATCCGCAGCCCTGTCCTGTGACGTCACAGCCAGCCTCCAGGGACTACTAAAAGGGGTTTACGCAGACACCCTTACCCTATCCCGTGTCCCTATCTAATTACGTGACAATTATCATTTCCCCCTTGAAGAAATGAACATTTACTAGACAACTTATCACCACTGAATTGCTACTTATTACATCGAGATCCTGGTAAACTCGAACAGCATGGCACACCTAATTAAACATCCTAATTACCCTTTGAATGCATACCCCCCCTCAAACGTAACACTGCCCCCTCCTCTGGTACCGCAGCTCCTGCAAGGTATATCACAGGCGCTACCGTACCAGCCTTAACACTTACTGACTCACACCTAATTAACCTAACGAAATAAAGTAGGAGGGGCAATGGGCAGCGAGTCGCAGCTAACTTACCTATCCTGCTTAATGTACTACCCCCTTATGGCCTTATCCTCGCCTAAACAATCATTCGTTTTTTAATTTTTATTTTATCACATGAGAGCACTGAGCGAAGTTGCACTCAATCTTCTGGATCATCGCTCTTGCCCAGCACTCTTCCAGTGATTCCAGGTTCCAGAAACAAAAGGTTCCACAAAAACACAACACTTATACTTTACATTCCTACTCTAAGCCTTAACGACACTATTCACAGGATATTTACACTTGACCACCTCCCCCAGTGGGTGCTAATAGACCCAGCGTTACCTGGGGAGCCAATTTTCAAATTTGCTTGCCCCAAAATTATGCGGACATCATGCCCTTGCTGCACATGTCAAGTTGTGCGGGATCGAGTGGGACTCATACATCTTCAAAACACTCACACCATGGTCATCATCACATTTCTAGGTCATGGTCCCCATTTTAATCATGCAGGCTGAATCCCGTCGTGGCCGTGGGGTGGGTTACCACAAGATGATGGGGGCATCTCAGGTGCAACCATGCCCACAGGTAAGCTTTAGTCCAACCCGGACGTTTCTCCGCCCCGCTCCCTTTGATTCCCTCCCCCCTGGTAGCCATCAGCTCTAATCCCGTATAACACACTGGAAGGGGTCTCACTGGCTCCTCTGGCCTTCCTGGGTCGCCAAGGTCCTACCCGCCTTGGTCACCCAACCAGACCCTCTCCCAGTTGGCTCCAGACACTGTCACCATTAGCCACCAGGGGTGAATCTCCTTGAAGGGGGGTCGTAATTCCCGCTCACCGTGAGCTTCAGCAATCCCTGTGGACAAGCACATCATCCCCACCCACAAAACCCACATGACTCCCCCACCCCATCGGCCTTACATGTGACACCTGCATTTCTAACACTTCACCGACCATGACCTTCCCTGTTACCACACCATGCCCAATAAAAAAAACAATGTGTGCACCATACATTTCACTTCTTAACTTGAAACAACTCACACAGCACTTCTCACCCGATCCACGCACCAGCCATTGGACAGCCACTCGTGCCCGCTTTGTTTCCAATTACCCACTGTCCCGATTGTCACTCTAAAACCCAGCAGAACTCACAAACCCTCACCAATTTTCCCACAATTCATTTTTTTCCACCAAAGGAGGGCACTTCGCCACAATCTCAGCAGCCGAGCGTGGCCGTATATGCTCAGCCCAATCTAGTCTCCCCGACCCCCGACAGTGATCTCCGGACCCGACCTATGAAAGGGCATCTCGGATAGACCTGGCGGTTCAGCAGGAGGATTCACCCTCTCCGAGTCTAAAAGTCCATTGGAGGGTCCCTCCATCGCCGGGTACCGGCAATATCGTTGCATGTGTCCTCTTCGCCCGCACCAGAAACAACTCCCCATAAAAGGCCCCCGTGGGTATCGGTGTAATGTCTCTTCCGGTTCCAGACCCCCTCGGCCATAATCGAATTGCTCTATTGGCTGGGCTGGACCCCGCCGCTTTGGCACACCAACTACCGAATTACCCCTTATCAAACTTAACAGTTTCTGGCAAATTTCCTGAAACATTTGGGTAATGTCAATTTCTCCCAGCCCCCGTCCCTGATCCTGAATCTCTGCCTGTCGGATCGACATCCGATGGCCTCTCGGGCACCCGACCCGGCCGACTCCACGAGGCCAGCCTGGCTGCGCACTCGGCCGCACGGTGCACGGTGGGTGGATCCTGTAGCTCCACTAGCGCTCGGACCTCAGGGTCAGGAAGAGCAGCTAAAAATTTCTCGAGTGCCAGTCTGTCCCATGCCTCCACTGTAAGGTCCCGATACGCGATCCTGACTGATTGGTAAATGTCCTGTGCCAGCTCCTGCACTGTCTCACCCGGCTTTAATCTGCGGTGCTGGAGCTGGGCCCGCACCAGATCACAGTTTGCCGCGAACCCAAACCGACGGCTCAACGCCTTGCAAATGTGGGAGTTGGTCAACATCCCCTCCGCGATCACGTTTAACACATCTGCGGCTGGTCCCCGCAACGTTGCCACCAAATTCCCTGTACGTTCCCGCTCATTCCACCCGTTTAGTCGGGAAATGCACTCAAATTGCGTCAGAAAAGCTTCAACGCTCCCTCACCCGTCGAAATTTACCAGGGGGATCACTTTTACGGTGGCCCGCTTCTCAGTTTCTCCCTTGTCCGAATCCGGCCCAGGGATCAAACACCCTTGTGGCTGCGTATCCAATTTCGGAGCCCACTGTGGCCAAAGATGTTTTGTGGTGAGGGTCTCATGGGTCAATTTTGCCTCCTGTCCCAAACGTTGAATGGACCGATTCACCTCTTCCCGCAGGATCTTCTGGACCGGCACAACCTCCTCCAAGGCTCCGTCGCGAGTTTGTAGCTGCCCCTCAACCAACCCGGATACTCTACTTACAAAAGACGGCTCTACCAGGCCTTTATCCAAGACTTCATCTTGGCTCATAATTTTATCTTGTTCGTCCAAACGAGCCTCCAATCCTTTTACCTCCTCCGCCAAATTCATCCCTTGCTTCCTCAGCTCTCCCCACTCTTCAACCTGCAGCTGCATACGAGCATCCACACAGACACGATGACGTTCCAGGCTTTCATCCACTTTATCAACCCGAATGTTCGTTGCATCAATTTTATCTACCAATTTTTTTCGTATATTTTCCCCCTCCAATGTAATTTCTCCCTTTGTTTCTTCCAATCTATCCTCGAATTTACTTTGTATTTCTCCCAATTTAACATCCACACACTCCTGCATCTCAGTTTTCATTTTATCCATCTTTTCCCCCAATTCATCCCTCATGAAATCAATCAGTGCACCCAACTGTTCCCCCATTACCCCCAATCGATCCGCCATCTCTGCCCCCTGTGCCGTCATTTTTGCCCTCTGTGTCACGAATTGATTTTCCATTTGTGCCGTCATTTCTGCCATTTGTGCCCCCTGTGCCGTCATTTTTGCCCCCTTTGCTGTAACTGCACTCATTAAACGTTCCAACATTGTCCAGATCGTCATCGTGCCGGTTTCCGGCGCTGCCGGCTCCGTTACGGGCGATGAAGCACGGTCCACGCTCAGAATGGGGGAGGTTCCAACCCTACCCCCGTCTCTCCCTTCTTCCCCCGACTCGCTGCCAGACACGTGGCCTTCCCCCTCAAACATCTGCACATCCGCCATGGTGCAGAAGTCCCGTTTGCCGCCAATTAATTTAAATTTGAAAAATCCCGCCAAAATTTTCCCGCGCTCGTGCGCTTTTCTGTAATAATTTTATATTCCAATTCATGGCGAGATTTTAATCTTGGTATATTCTCCCGATACCAAATATAATTTAGAGGGGTTCGAACATCCAACACCCTGACACCAATGTGATGTCCACGGGACTTGAACAGTCCCGCCAACATAGAATGAGCCGAAACGATGGAGGCGGTTTATTTATTTATAACCCAAACATGGCGGTTCTAATCGCTCAACCGCAAACGGGACGAGGAAGGTGGCACGAGTCACTTTTCACTGAGTTGATGGTTTATTTGTTTTTACTATTAACCAGAAATAACAAGACTCGGCAAGAAAAGGGATCCGGGGCGATTCGACGGGATCGTGTGGGATCGGGCGTGGGGAAAAACACAGACAATTCCAATGAATATACAGATCTCAAACCCTCTAAGGCGCCAAGCACACACACACGCACACACGCACACACGCACACACACACACAAAACGTAGCTATTTCTGGTGGTCAGGCTGGACCGTGGTGTGGACGCAACTGTCCCTGGATCGGCGTCGGACGAGCTGGCCTTGCTCTCGTCAGGGGGGGCAGGAGAAACCGTGGTGCTGTCGACCTCCTGGTCTTGGCCCAAGTCCGCTCACAGCCGCCAGGGAACCAGTTCTGGCGCCAAGTTGCGAGCAGGAGAGGAAGGCAGGTCCGCCCGCCGTTCGACCCCGTACTCCGAGTCAGCAGAACCCCAGAGCCAACCAAGGTGAGGCACGAGGGTCAGCAAGGCTCCAAGACACGATGAAGAACACGATCGAATCAGCACAACAACAAGGACGCTCTCCGTGCAACAGCCTCCACACCAAAAAAAACACGATCTTTTTGTCCCGATCTTCTTCCTCTTCCTCTTCCTTTTCCTTTTCCTTTTCCTTTTCCTTTTCCTTTTCCTTTTCCTTTTCCTTTTCCTTTTCCTTTTCCTTTTCCTTTTCCTTTTCCTTTTCCTTTTCGACCCCGAACAGAACCTTTTTATCCTCCCGTCCTCGTCACTCCCAATCGAGCCGTTTTATTGGCCCACCGCTGTCGCCTTCCGCCAATCGTGATCACGGGGCGGAGCCATCCGCAGCCCTGTCCTGTGACGTCACGGCCAGCCTCCAGGGACTACTAAAAGGGGTTTACGCAGACACCCTTACCCTATCCCGTGTCCCTATCTAATTACGTGACAATTATCATTTCCCCCTTGAAGAAATGAACATTTACTAGACAACTTATCACCACTGAATTTCTACTTATTACATCGAGATCCGGGTAAACTCGAACAGCATGGCATACCTAATTAAACATCCTAATTACCCTTTGAATGCATACCCCCCCCCCCTCAAACGTAACAATATACACCAGGAGGTTGACTCAGCCTGTCATCCTTCCGAGGTCGGCAAAATGCGTACCAGTGTACTGGTAAGGGGGACACTGCATCAGCGGCATAGCCACGTCCCAACCAACGATGCAACCAGCAGCCACAGGCTGCACTCGATAGAGAGGGAGTTCATAATAATATTCTTTATATGTTTAGACGCGTTTGTTAATTCATCTCTCATACAAATAACCACATTATGAATTTTTAATTTCTTACAATATTTGATAAGTTCTAAATTTGATGTTGTATTCTTTCCAAATTCTTTAAACCACTCATCAATGCTCATTATCTTGCCAAAACTTCGTTTTTGCAAGATCTGTTACTTGGTAAGTTTTTTTTTGTTGTTGTTGTTGTTGTTGTTGTTGTTGTTGTTGTTGTTTGTTTGTCTATAATCATTGGATTTTTCACCTTCATATCACTGTAGAGCACAATTCTCATCGGAAACTCTTGTGGGTACACATATCGTAGTATTATTACAATACCCTTCATCACACATAAAGGTCAAGGTCAAAGGTCAAGGTCACTTTGTGGTAAATCATGGAGGTCGCCGAAACCCTTATTTTTTAAGTAATTTTAATGGAATCATCTCCAAACTTTATGGGAATGTAGTATATGGTCTGGCGCTCAGCTGATTCGTTTTTGGTGGCGATTGGCCTTGACCTTCATGGTTAGCGCCTAAGGTCGAAATATTTTGACCCCAAGGTCAAATTTTGAAATCTTAGGTACCATATCATGTAATACTCATATGAAAACCCTTGATGAGTGCTTTCCAGATCTGTAACAAGTTTGACGCTATGACGTCATTTGATAACGTCATGACGAAAAAATAGATTTTTCATGAACATTTTATTTCCTCAGTTCTTATCAAAATCTTTTGATAGTACATGTGCATGAGTCCTGGAGACATACCATTAACCATATGGACTTATTGAAGTCAAGGTCACAAAAAGGTCAAGCATCAAGGTAGACGAAACCCTTATTTTTTTGAGTAATTTTGATCGAATCATCTCCAAACTTTGTGGGAATGTAGTAAATGACTTAGCGCTCAGCTTATTAGTGTTTGTTTGTGATTGACCTTGACCTTCAAGGTTAGCACCTGAGGTCAAAAATATTTGACCCCCAAGGTCAAATTTTCAAGTTTTAGGAACCATATCGTGTAGTACCTCAAATTGAACACCTCGATGAGTGCTTTCTAGATATGTAAAGCTTGAGACATTATGACGTCATTTGGTGACGTTATGAGGCAAACGCATATTTTTCATGGTTACTCTGTAGAAAGATTCTCATCAGAATCTCCCCTAGGCAGATGTTCCTCAAGGAGTCGCTCCTGGTGGATAGCAGCTCTGTTCACCTCAGTGTGACCTTAAAGAAGTCACACGTGGTCACCTTTTGGCAAGATACGGGTCACCCTGCGGGTGACATTGGTTTATTTATTTATTTATTGGAAAGATGTAATCCATTACCCCTTTTAGTTAATTTTACACCTGCTTGTGCAATGGAAGAAAGCATATCTCCAAATAACAATCTCGCTTTATCAGGCAGACTTTATTATCTATCTTTATTATTATCTCACTTTATTATCGCTTTTCAAGTTTTTCAGCAAAATCTACAATTACATCACTTCCACTAATTTGTTTCTCCAACTCTTTGTTATGTCTTTCCAATTCTTTTTGAGCCCAGAGTTGAGCCTTCCTGTCGTTGGCAGTTTTCACCGCTGTTGAAATACCACCCGTCAATGCTCCAACCGCACTTAAACCAGCAAATAAAGGAATTAGAAATGGGAGAAATCCTCCACTCGTCTCTCTTATTGAATATTTCTTCAACATTGGTTTTGACATTTTAATTTAAAGTGAGCCAGTGTCATTCAAGATTTTAACCTGTTCTCTTGTGAGCAAAACATCAATTCTTACTGCTCCTTTTCTCTGAATTGTATTGACGTTAATCGTACAAGGCTTTTGATTTTGAATACAACATGATAGTTTATGAAGATTGATTTGATTAACATATACCCCAGTTGGCACTTTACGACTCATTTATTTATCAAAAAAATTACGTGAGACTAATCATAACACCGTTATCTGTATTAATCTGTAATTCTGTTTCTTCCAAAAGCAAACAATATGTATCAACTTCTTCACTCTCTCCTCTTTCAATGTATAGGGAAGTATCCACTCGATTAGACTTTATAGTTTCCTTTTGAGCGCTCAGGTCAAACACATAGATTGTATACAGACTTTTAAATGCTGTCATATCCAAAATAGGTTCTTTATTTCCATTGCTTTCACACACCTTTTGTTAAGACTTGTATGCTTCAGCATAATCATTTTTTTCCCAATTAATTTCCAATCTATTTCGTGGATAAAATGTTCCATCTCGAGAAACGCGAAGTTGTTTCACCTTGGCATTATCAGTCAATGCATTATTCTTATCAGTAGCAGTATCACCATCTGTTTTTTTTTTTGTTTTTAACGAGCCACAGATATCGTGGCTTTCCTTCCAGAACACCCAAATTCCACGTGTAAGTGGTTTGGTTCAGTTTAACGTGTTGGCATCATTGAGTGGTTTCTTTGGGTTTAGTCTTCTATTCAACATCTCTTCTGTTTTGAGGTTAGGAGTATATTCACTAAAATACCAACTAATTTCATCAATAACAAATTTATTCTGATCACCAAAAGCATTACCAACACCAAAAAGCAATCTATTTTCATTATCATTCCTTTGCAGTTGAAATCTAATTTTAAGACCATACAGAACTTTATCATGATCACAAAATCCAAATATACCTTGAAGAGGAGCTGCCACAGTAAAACTATTACCTGTTTTTGTATCATCATTATACATTCTTTTCCTTTGACGATATCCAGGGTCTGTGTTTGTTCCCGTTGACATGTCAGGAATAAAACCTTTGACAGCCCCCTTTCCCATTCTATCACCGAATGAATATAGTGTAAATTTCATCATTTTAGATGCAGCAAAGACATAATCAACCGCTTCAACTTCTTGTGTTCCAATGTACAAACGAACATTATCAAACATTTTCCAGAAGAAATCATTTACGAGTGTAGCGTTTGTGTTATTCGCAGCCTTAGTGAATGTAAATTTACACAACAACAAAATTTCGGCGAGATTAAAAGTTTGTTGATTATTTATTTTAAAACTTTTTGTTCCATTTGCATTCCAGTCTGTTCCAGTGATTGCATTTACCTTGAAGTAATCTTCTTTTTAGTGGAGTTTGAGATAACAACGGTATCATCCAAAACATAGATACTGTTACGGCTGTGGAAATTCGCAGAACACCATAAAGGTCCTTCGTTCAGTTATTCCAGTAAGTCTGTGTTCAGTTAGATTTCCCCACCGTTGTTTAATGGGATTTATTCGTGTCACAGGGCTGTGATTCTTTGAGATAGTGTTTTTCTTTTCCTATCGTTATTTTGGACCAACCACCAACCACAACCACACCTGCCTCTCAACAACCACGCCATCCTCACCACTCCGCCAGCAACTGTCAACATGTCCACGAACACAAAAGGGGAACAACAACAACTCCTGCCCCAATTTCTCTGGTAAACAAGGATGACGGTTGGAACTCAACTCCCACCCTGATTTCTCTGGTAAACAAGAATGACGGTTGGGAAACAACAACTGATCCAGCCAATCTCTGTTGGAATGTTTCCTCCCCCCCCCGCGCTGCGCCGCGAAGGGAGGGGCGGGGTGCCGGGGAAATAAAAGGGCGCACGGAGGCGTCGTCTTGGTCTTCGAGAAGTCAGGGGCGGGCGGTCAGTGTCAGTCGGTGGTTCGTGGTCTTCTGCCCATCTGGGTCTTGGAGAAGCGGTCCGCAGACGACCCGCTCGTTGGAGCTTGCAGTCGGTGGAGAGTCGGGGCGTCGCGGAGGGGACACGGACTGGAGGCGCGGACCTGCGCGTTCATAAAAGGAGCGCCGGAGAGAGCTCACCCACCATCGCACCACGTGGGTGCAGGTAACCTGCAACAGTCTCGTGGGATTCGTTTGGTCTGCCAAGTCCCACGCCGTAAAGGCCCACGGGCCCTGTCTGGCACCCTTGTCTTTTGAGGGTGGACTTTTCTTTTGCTTTCGAATGAATGTTGGTGGCGCCGTGTCTTGTGAAGTAAAACTGTTAAGTGGCTGTACATAAATTGCTTGTAGTCGGTTGTAGTGCTTTCGCTTTATTTGCTTCCATACCTGCATGATTGACTCTATATGTGTATTGAAATAAATGTGTTTGTGTGAAGTTACCCGTTCGTCGTGTCTTTTTCCCCGATTGGGATACCATCTTGCACTGCGGAATAATAGTTGGGGTTTTAAATACCCGTTAAATCGAATCAGATCCGGTGAGGTCGGGTGATAATACCCGCTGGGTTATCACTGCAGAACGGAACGAACCGCTTGGGCGGTTCGTGTCCAAGCCGACCTGCGCCGAGGTACGGTCTTCCGGTAGGCTACCCGCGCGGGTACTTAGGTGTATCGAGATTCGGCGATTGACCCTATTCTGCGCGTTAGGGCGGGTAGAAAATTGGCTAGGCCGTGGTGGGGTTGAAGACCCACCCGTGACAGGGTTTCGGCGTTGCTCCGGAAGGTCACGGCTGAATTGCCCGTCCGGTGGGCGAGCGGCTACTATTAGTGGAAAGCGGCCGTTCGCACGCCGGCGGGCACATATTCGTAACAATACTATCAATTGCTTCCATACTTGTATTTATTTAGGAAAAAAATATTTTAAAACTTTTGAAACCCTGACCCAAGTATTTGAATTATTTTCTGTCGTTCTTGGGGAGACAACTGAGTTTTGTCTGTCTTAATTTTTATTGCTTGTAATTTATGAGATTCCTTTTGGGCATATTTTATACTCTTTATAGCACCCGCTACATTTCCTACAGCAGAAGCAGTTGAACCGATTAGATCTTTATGTTTAAGAATAGTTGAACCTATACCCATTAGAGTATCAATTATCCCATCTCCTTTTTTTCTAAATTGATGTCCGACACCCCTTTGTCTCTTAGGTTTATTAGATCCTCTCCCAAGATACATACCTTCACTCTTGTAGTATGGGGAAAGGAGCATCCCATCCCTTGTAATTATTTTATATTTTCCCAACTCGTGGTTCCTCACAATAACCATCATATTTATTTATCGGAAAAATTCACGGAGGTGATTTCTGATGGATATAATTTCTCCATTCAAAGAAATCATGTGATTATCTTGGTTGGTTATCCTAAAATTTATTCTGTGAATGGTTTTTCCTGACACAAGTAGATAAACCAAATTTTTGGGCTTCATATTGAATTTATAACCAATTGGGGCTGAGTATGCGCTGAATGAAAATATTGTATTTGTTCTTATTCCATCATTATACGCGCCATCAATCAAATCACAGTGAATTAATACTGAATTTATACCTGAGGATATTTGAATGGCATTATGAGTGTAAAACGTCCCATTAATTTCAATCTTTTTTGGGGAGAAACCCAATAACTCTATAAATGAATTATCAATTGTGAAATCAACCTTGTCGTTATTTTCACGTTTAATCGTTGATTTTGAAGTATGTTTTTGAATATCTATAACAATATTTTTTGGCTCATCACCCTGTTTTTTCATAAGACGAGCAATTTCGGAAGATATTTGAGAAATCTCATATGCTCCAGGTGAAACTGTTATTGTTTTGTATCCACTTCCCGGATTATAACTAAACTTGTCATTTTTCTCGGTGATATTAAATAAGGTATTATAAGTTTCCATGGACAATAAAGACGCCTCATATTCTTTTGTTGCGTCAAGTTGTGGTGGGTATGGGAATGAAGATGTCTGATCGCTTGTTGTGAAATTAAAACTAAGGATTGTGCTTCTCATCTTATTTAATATGAGATAAAATGTCTTTGTATTGACATTTAATAAGTATTTTCATGTTCATCAACTGGTCTAAAATGGTTGATGCTTCATTAAAACAATTGTTATTTCCAGCCTTCTTACTACCTAACAACAATAACAGTCTATTAACTAATTGTGATGGGTCATTTGGAAGAAAACCAACACCTCAACCAAGCCTACTTAAAGCCTCAATAATGTGTTTCTCCTTTTCATTCTTCCTTCCTTTCCCGGCAACAAACACCCCATAATCAAGCGAGTTTAATAAATCAATATATACTATATCATTATTATTTTTCATATCCAATGGTTGATCAAAATACTTTGATTCATCCCTCACAGTTGAACCTTGTCTTCCATCTTTTGTGAGAAGAAACATTAATCTCAGTTTTAGTTTAACAGGGGGTTGAGCAGAACTCAAGAACCTTAATTCATCATTAAATATCAATACCTTTTCTTGAACGAGATGAAATATTGCTGGTTGTTCTGTTGGAATGAGTCCTGCTTTGGTTTTTGAATCCGCTGAATATTCATTGTTTTGAAGAGCATTCACAACATAATCAGGGGGTCGATTAATCTCTTCCAGTTGTTGAAATAATTCCTTATCATCATACTCTAATTCTCCTATATGCCTTAATTCTTCCTCCATCATTTGACTGAAATCTTTTAACATTTGAAGTTTTTTAGGAGTATATTCTATTGTGGGAACTGTGGAAGCATCTATAATTTTTTCTTGGGAAGTTTTTAAAAGTGGTTTAAAAAATTTCTCTTGTTTTCTTTGAAATGCTTCTTCACCCGTTCGTTTCTGTCTACATTTCTTCTTTATGTCTTCCTGTTGTTTTACAACTTTTGAAACCAACTCTTGATGCTCCTTAAATCTTCTTGCTCTGTCTTTCGCATCCATTTATTTATTGGAAAATATCATTCACTGAATTATGAAGATCAACAGGGAAATTTTCCTTTTCTTCATCATTAAAGTAGATGTGTTCAAATAAATCTTTTTCTTTAGATATTTCATCAAATTCTTTATTAACATTAATACGAGTTGTAATTTATTCTTCACTAACACTTGTATCTCTGCTTTTCATACGTTGCATTGAGTTTCTTCATCAACATCAAAACCAAATGATAAAATATTAACCCCATTACCACTCAGATGTTTAATAATTTGTCTGATTCCTTCTGGATTAGTTTCTAATATCCCAAGACCACCAGATTTTAGTTTCCTTAACTCACTCTTACAATGTGAATATTTTGTTGTACCAAGAGAAACCTCCTCAAATATTTGACCTTCATTCCTCAATCGCATATGTTTCTCTACTGAAATATAGTAATAATCTTCACCTTCCACTTCTCCAGGTCTTATTGCTCCAGTTGTTGTCGATACAATGAGTATCACGGGGTGTTTTTTAAGCAAATTTAAAATATTCTCATTTGTACTATACAGGAACCTTGATTTATGAAAGTTTTGTCTCGAAGCAGATTTACCCACAAGATTTATAATAATACTTGTCATTTTTTATATATATATATATGTTATTGTTTATAAAATAAAAAATATATCCCTTAATATCTCATATTGTTTCACAACAATATATTTATATTTTTCAGTCGTGTGCTTCATATAATCCCCAAATTCCTTTTTACTACATAATGTAGAACAATTGTCTCTCCAAAAATTGTTTATATCTATTGAATTTAACTTGAATAAAATAAAAGTATTGGCATTGTTTGTTATGGAGCGATGAGGGAGTTGAAAGTACGATTGACTAAGATAAATACAATTGCAAGAAGAATGTCTCCCTCTTGTGTAGTAGCTTTCCATTACCGTTTGGTTTCTCTCATTAACACAATCATCAAAGATAACGAGGTTCTTTTTTGATTTATCCAAATCTTGGGGAGAAGGTATATCATCCATATTATCACTAAGAATACAAGTTATCGGCTTTGATTTCTTTTTATATCTCTGTGTATCACAAACTATTTGTATAATATCTTCAATGTTCTAATCATTTAGTTTGTTTTGAAGTTTAAATAAACCGATTATATCTTCTTTTTGAAGACCAGCATTAAAACCTTGTGAGAGTAGTTGATACTCAGGTTGAAAACTCGACTTTGTGAAAATTATTAAATTATCATAATCTAAAAAGTTGGGAGTAAGGAGCATCTTTAAAAGCAAGCAGGTTTTTCCACATCTGCTTGAACCAACTATGAGACATCTCAATGAATTTGGAAGATTTTTATGGTTGTTAAATTTGATCTTATTTTCCCAAATGGGTTAAAAAAATCATTCATTTATATATTTGGAAAACAGGTATTTTAATTTAATATTGCCTTTTTGAGAAACTCTATATTTTATCCTAAGTTCAGGTTTAATTTCAAGATAATCCATTATTTTATTTATTCAATATCTTGGATTGATATTTCCCTGAAAATAGCAATCATAAATAATATATAACAACAATCCTTTGAACATTTCTCTAATACATTCAGTTTCTTCCATTGCAAGGAAAGGTATGTTATCACTCTCATACTTTACATTCATTTCTCTAATCAATCTTGTTAAGTAATTCATTTTTGGTGTAAATCTAAAATCATTAATTAGAAGATAATCACAGAATATACATTATTTATAGGCTTTTGACTCTGTGTTTAATCCCACTCTATCACATGCAGGACAATTCTCAAATTTGTCATATTAGTGCTGCAGAATGGTGGAAGTATTGTGCACTTTTGGTGAAAAGCATGAAACTTTGCACAGTTGTAGTGTTTTACCTTCTGAACAATATTAGATATGGGACAAACTGAATTTTTCCAACATGGCGGTCATTTTCAAAATGGCCTCTGCCATGGGTGAAATTACCGATACAACCATATAAATGAATATATTTCCTATAATTGGTTGGAAAATTGACCAGAAATGTGAAATGTCACTAACTTTTACCTTACGTTTCACATGTTCTTCATTTCTTAACCAAGATGGCTTCCAAATTCAAAATTGTGGAGTGGAGCTCTGACAGTGGAGAAAGTTCTTCTGGTAAACAACTGCACGGCATTGTCCTGGCGGAGCTGCTTTCGTATATTGAAGACTGTCGTGCAGAAAGCATGGAGAATGACGTTTGTCTCTTAGAAAGTTTGTCTCTGTCTTAGCAGGCCTTGAGCGGAACGAGCCGTTATCGTGCTCGAACCGTGCGTAACCCGAGCGGATGGTTACCAAGACCCGTCGGACCAAATGCACAATTTGTAGCTAGTGTTAAAACTAGCAGATTTAAATCAGATGTACATTTCAAGACTAAATGACCTGGGAGCAGACACATCTACTCGAGAACACTCGACCAGATTGAAAGAACGAATATTAGCCAACGTACCAGATTTACAACCCACAAGCAAGGCAGGAACATTCTTCTTGCTTTTCAGGATGACATAGGACTGGTAGAAAGCGGACATTTGAAAGTGACTTTGACCAGGAGGCTATCGTGTTGGCAAAGGCAGCTGAAATCATTCGTAAGGACATTCTGAAGCTTGAAAAGTCTATTTATGGGGAAATTCTCCAAGGAGTGTCAGCACCAATCAGTTTCTAAGTCTCTGACGACCCTCGTTGGGATGATAATGGGTGGATCAGACATAGTGTAGCAATCAAGTTATGCCACTGATACCCAGGCGATACTAACGGTCTCGCAGCTTATACGCCAAAATGTCATAATTCGACGTCGTGAAGGATCCACCTCTCACTACCACAGTGTGGATCGTGAGACACCCCTGCCTATTTATGTTGGACTCCTCATCCATGCCAAGACAAGAAAGCGTGAGTTAATTGAAAATGTATGACCTTGGGCTCTCCTTATCATATGACAGAGTACTTACCATTTCAAAGGATTTCGGTAATGAAGTTTTGGCAAGATATGAAGCAGAACATGTTGTTTGTCCTACAAACTTATGCCATGGTCTATTCACCACAAGTGCAGTTGATAACATAGACCACAATCCTACTTCCATGACCACTCAAGGGGCATATCATGGCACAGGAATATCCCTCTTTCAGCACCCAAACAATGATGTCAATGGAGTAGAGAGAGATGCAGAGATCTTCCGGCAAAGTGAGTCTAAAGAGAAGACCTTATCAGAATTGCCAGAGGAATACACCAGCATACTACCGGCTTCCCTACATACAAAAGAACCAACAGTACCGGAAGTTTCTGTTCTCCCACCTGCTTCATATGAAGGAATGTATGCAGCACTGCAGGACAATGCCAGGTGAGTTCAATGTGTTCTCGTAGTAGGACCTCGCTTATTGTGCATCTGCCAACACTTACATTTATTTATATTTCGAATACTAGTAGATTATTGTGAATGTGAACACTGAACTGTTGCACTGTTTGTGTCTATATGCTTATTTCTTGTTGCTTTATAGGTGGCTCAGTCATGTGAAAGACATAGTTGAGTCTCATGATAACACTGTGCAAGATATGGAGGTCTCCTGGGCAGCATCTCATGCCAGCAACATAGAAAACGATTCAGGAAACCCAACAGATATCAGCTCGCTGCTTCCACTCTTCACAGAGAAATCAAATTCTCCTGCTATGATACGTCACGCTATGAATATAATCAAGCAGAATGTTGAATTTCGAAATCCTGGCCAGACTCCTGTCATTGCTTTTGACCAGCCCATTGTTTGCACTCGCAAAGCAGATCCAATGGAACTGGCCAACAACTTACGGAGAAGGCAAGATTGTAGTAGTGTTTGGAGGCCTTCATATAGAAATGACTGAATTCAAAACCATCGGTGACTGGCTAGATGAAAGTGGATGGACCAGTGCTTTAGCAGAGGCTGGTGTAGCTTCTCTAGACACAGCTGACTCTTTCCTCAAGGCATCTCATTTGACAAAGGACAAGACATGCCCATCAGATTTCGGCTTGTAGTCTATCCATCCTGATGCACAGAACATATGATGAATATGGCAAGAGCTTGGCGGCTGATGAAATGCCACAAGCATTTGAGGCCTGGCGTAACAAGCGTATAGCTGAAAGTCCACAGTTTAATTACTGGTCTACAACATTGGAATTTGAGCTGACTATTTTGAGATTTGTAAGATCTTTTTGAGAGGGCAACTTCAAGCTCTACATTGAAGCTCTGGATCAGCTTATGCCCTGGTTCTTCACCCTTGATCACCTGCACGACAGCCGTTGGCTACCAGTCATTTGCGTGAAGTGATTGATCTTGGGAGTATGCACCCTGATGTCGCAGCACAGTTTCAAAGTGGCAACTTTGTCGTAAAGAAGACCCACCGGCCATTTTCTTGCATAGCCATTGATCAAGCTCATGCGAAAAATAATTGTATCGTGAAAGGTGACGGAGGGCCAGATTGTTGTGGAGCCGGGTGTCAGTGGCGAGCACGACCGCAAGGTGAAGCAGTAGAGTCGGCTCCACCAAACACCCGGAATCTAGAACGTGCTTCTCGGAGAACTCCCAAAGGCACGGGTCCCTGACAGGTCCTTGAATCGCCAATAATTTGGCCGTGTGGAATAGGGTTAATTGCCAACTTCAATATACCTAAGTATCCATGTGGCAAAGCTACCGGGGAACCACAACCTCGGCAGGCCTCGAGCGGAACGAGCCGTTATCGTGCTCGAACCGTGCGTAACCCGAGCGGATGGTTACTAAGACCCGTCGGACCAAATGCACAATTTGCCACTTCCCAATTTCCCAACATGCACCATGCGAAGCCAATGAAAGAAGCACAGAAACGAGCTGATACATTCAACAATAGGGATATTTATTTTACAATGGGGGAAGAGAACATACAAAGAGCAGAGTTATCATGACTATAGCAAGGCAAATAATGTACAAGGAACACAGGCACTTAACAGTTCTACTTAGGCAAGACAGGCCCGCACACAGACACGCACACCCAAAAAGAAAATGGACCTCAATGGTCTTTATTCGAGGTTCCCAGCTCGAGGAAAGGTGAGCTGGAGACCAGAGCTAGCTTGAACCTTCGCGCCTCATGCGGCTCTTGACAATTCGGCTCGGCGGGACTTGAACCCGCAACTCTATGCCACTGCACGCACCGGGTACGGAGGGCAGCGTCGGGCTCCAGCACGAGACCAGAAGCCAGCGACAAGACGAGACCAGAAGCCAGTGACAAGATGAGACCAGAAGCGAGATGACTGCGCCGTCCTGTCTATTTCTTCTCTCTCTGGCATCGGGGGCGGGGGGAATGTGTCTCACCTTCTCCGCACCTCTCATTCGCCGGGGGAAATCGGTCGTCTCTCCATGATTGGTCGGGGGGCATGTCGAGGAATCTCGATCCCCACCCCCTGAAGAGGCTCTGCTTCTCTTGGAGCTGGCTCTGCGCCCACATTGGCTGAAAGGCAGCAAACGTGCTCGCACTCTTCCGATTGGCCGAAACGTTGAGTCAGAACCTCGGTGACCGAGGGAACTCCGCCCACATGCATGTTCGACACTCCATCATGTGGGGAATGGTCCATAGTGTTGTAAAAGCGAAGATGGGCGTTGTTGTCATTGTTGTTGGTGATGTAAAAATCCTATCTATAAAATAACTTCACAGTGCACGAACATTTAATTCCCATTATACTAGGGATGGGACCCTAACTAGAAACACGTACTTACCAATATAACTGATCTATACGACCTGGCTGTTGTGTGCACATGGCTGCCAGATTCGTAACAATATGACTTGCAGAAAACATATCGCAACTAATGTACTGCTAAAACCCATTGCTGAATCTTGTTGCTATGCGATGACTTAGATCTATTATAACAAGATGAATGTGCACCATATTGAGAGACGTTTCTCTTGAAAAACAAATCATAGTAAAGCCCATGCCTACATGTGATAGTAATAAAAGAATTATAATTTGAAGAAAACCTTACTTCATAAAGGATACATTAGCTTTTACAGTTATCCACTTAACAGTTGGGGAGATCCACCTCTCTAGAAATGGAGGTAAAAACGGTTATTTTTGTCCAATTACTTTGTATTTACACATGATAATATTCCAAAACTTAAAGACGCATTGCGTAGATGAAAGTTACATGTCATAAGAATGTTTTGCCAACTGCAGAACTAATGTGCTTTATTATACGAAGGGAGAGTTTGCATTCCCCCTTTATTATGCAAATAAGAAAGGCAACAATTTGGTTTAACGATGTAATTTGGTTTAAATATATGAGGAAATATGCAACTCAAAGCATGGAAAGAATATATCCAGTCGCGTGGATGTTATTCAGCAAAAACGACCCTTTTTACCTCCTTTTCAGAGAGGTAGATCTCCTCAACTGCCAAAGCATGGTGGCCATCTTGGATTTCTGCGCCATTTTTAAAATTGTTGCATTGTTGAAATATGCAAACATCAGCATAGAAACTAACTATGCAATATCATGGTTAAAGAGCATGAAAAATATGAAATTAGTACATTTGAATATTATAAACAAGTCAGGAAGCAGTTTTTTACTCAGTGGCGGCCATTTTGGAAAGAAACTGAAATGGCCCCATATCTAGAAATGTTCAGCACATTAAAAGCTACATCTGTGCCAATTTTCGTGCTTTTCACCCAAAATGCACAATTGGTCTGTTATGTGGCACCATTCTGCAGCACTATATGAAGAATCAGGGAATTCAAGGGGCTCAAGATTGAGTATACTATTCATATTTATAAAGTAAAACTTTACTTCAAATAAAATTCATCTTCAGTATCATCTTCAGTACTTTCACAATCATCTACAAAACTACTTTCATAACTATCATTTGAACACAAACTCTCAGTATCATAACTGTCGTTTGAACATAAACTCTCGGCATCATAACTGTCATCACTCTCATAATCTTCAAAATCTTCAGTTGAATAATGACTCGTATTTAATTAGTAGAAAAAAACATTACCATCTATATTTATATACTTTTTTTTTTTCATAAACAGATTAAACTACGACATTTTTTATATTAAAGGTGATTTTAAAATGATCCTTAGCTACTATTGAACGAAATGTCATTTCACCTGATATATTAACATCCTTTGTTTCATCAGGATTTGCATCTTTTGGGTTGTTGAAAAAAATACTAATTTTTCCTTGCATATTTTACAGATGGTCTTATCTTTTCTTTCTAAAGCTTCATCCATAAGGTTTTTCGTTTTTGATACTTTTCTTGTTTCATTGCTTTTTCTAGTTTTGAATATATTGCCAGGAGAGGAGAAACTTTTGTTGGAGCTACTTTAATTGATGTTCTTCCAGATATAGTAAAAGTCCTTCCACTGAAGGAAATTGAAGAACTCATATTATTCACTATAATTGTTTCGATCCAAGAGTTGTTATATTTTTCTTTATTCAATTTTTCATCCTGGACATTTTTCTCAGTATCTTTTACAAATGAAGAGATTGATTGAAACTGGTCTTTTGTGTCTTGATACATTGTATTTATTAAGTGAAAAAAGTTGGAGGATAAAATGGTTTTAAGCACAGATTCACCTAAAATTAAACAAAATTTTCATCAAGAAAATTTTATTTTAAGCAAAGTTTTGTTATATAAATAGGGTGAATACAACGTACTGCGATGTTTGTAATCATGAATATAAATGTTATAAAAAAAACACCTTCAAACCAACAAACACATTCAATCTTATCAGACAAATATCTCCACTTGACCAAGAAACAAAACATTGTGATACATGTAATAATGATAATCTTTAAAATATATGTACTGTGTATGTATATATATATATATATATATATATATATATATATATATATATATATATATATATATATATATATATATATATATATATATATATGTGTGTGTATATATATATATATATATATATATATATATATATATATATATATATATATATATATATATATATATATATATATATGTATATATATATATATATATATATATATATATATATATATATATATATATATATATATATATATATATATATATATTATAAACACCTTCAATCACGCAAACACAAGAACAATGAAGAAAGGGAAGGTGCCACTAAATTCTCCATTGAAAACACTGATTGGGGCATTTAAAGGGCAAATAAAAATAAGATTGTTTTGCTTTCAAGACCCTGGACCATCTTCAATCATGGAAGCTGATGATATGGTTAAACAAAGTATTGAAACTATAATTAAAAACACATTAAGTGAAATGAAAACTTTTAAGTTTTATATAGGAGTAAAATTGAATATGGTAAGATAAGGCAATGAAACTACTCCCTATATGAGGACAAACCCTCACTTTATCTCATCATTTCAAGATTTTGTAAGATGCAATGTTTACGATGAACGCCAGAGACAAGAACAAGATGTTGATAACACTGTAGTAGGTAGTGGATTTGCTATTACCAAAATAATCTTTTTCGATATACACATCTTAAAATGAGATCCTCTTCAAGCTTCTTCTTGTATTGATTTACCAAAAGAGATAAGACTTAAGAAAGTGGTTGTTAATATTCAATACCAAGATAATCAATGTTTTCTATGGTCTGTTCTTGCTCACTTACATCCTCCACAATGGAATCCTGAAAGGGTTGAACATTATAAGAAATACGAGAATACATTAAATGTTAAAGATTTAAAATTTCCAATGTCATTGAGAGATATTCCTAAATTTGAGAAAATGAATAATTGGTTCACAAGTCAGTAAGTGATCACTATATTCGTTATTGGGGTGTGTGTGTCTGTCTGTCTGTCCTGAGCATTGCTCCGTGGGTTTTGATCCGATCCTGATAAAATTTTGGTAGGAGGTTTATATCATGATCTAGTTGTGTTTTCCTGAGAATCGGCGTGGTGCGCCCATTATGGGTGGAGCCACGCCCAAAAAACGTGTTTTTAGGGGTAGCCGATTTCAATTTGCATCTACTCCGAGTGGGTTTGTTGAATCTGGCAGGGGTTTCGGTATTTGGTTAGCCCAATGACACCTGCATAGCCCCACAGAGCTCGATTTTTCATTTTCGTCCCAAGGTCAAGGTCACGAATTTAGAAAGTTGTGAATTTTGACAGAAAAATCCATCTTCTGCGAGGGGGTTTGTCAAATCTGGCAGGGGTTTTGGTATTTAGTTAGCCCAATGGCACCTGCATAGCGCCACGGAGCTATTTTCGGCCCAAGGTCAAGGTCACAAGGTCATGAACTTAGAAAATCGCGAATTTTGACATAAAAATCATACGACCGCCCAAACTTTGAGAACTCGGATGACAATATTTTTTTATGCATAATCTTGAGGTCATTCCCCACCTAAAGTCTTGGAACCATTTTTCTCTATCTCGAACACTTTGCCCGTGACGCCCCCTTCAAGTTTGTTTTTACGCTGATTTCATCAAAGTATGGATAATCCGAGGAGTGCGAAATGCCATATTGCCTAATTGATGTTATATTGTTCCTGGAATGTTCCAAAGGAAGTTTTGCACCAAAGGTCATAATCCTTGACCTTTGACCTTTATAGTTCATAAAGGTCAAATTTTCAAAGTTGTGGGAATCGAACCGGGTTTTCGACCTTCTTCGACGAGCTAACTCCAATAAGCTATAGCACGTATCCTGTTTCCTTATTTTAATCTCCACAACATTGTTTTTTGACCTTTAAAGGTTATGCAAAGGTCAAATTTTGAAAGTTGTTGAACGAAACTGGGTTTTCGACATTTTGCAGCTAATAACCTGTCACTCGTACCACATCATGTTGATCATTTTTATAACTTGGTCAAAAATTATCACATTGTCTCATCCTGGACTTCTGAAACAATCTACATAATCAAATACCGCTCCTGAACCATTGTTGTCTTCAGACTTGTCTATCTGTTAATGTATATGGATTAACAGATACAAACAAAGTTCAGATATTAAAAATTTCAAACAACTATAAAAATGATGAAACATACATTGACCTTCTCTACTTTACTTCAAAGAAGAAAATCACATGATGCTTTCATCAAAAATTTATTAAGATTAACCAAATCACAACTATACAAGAGAAAATGTAAAACATATCCTTGTAAGAGATGTCTCAACTCCTTTCATACAAAATAACGATTAAATCAACATTTGAAATATTGTAGTAATGATAAATCAACCGTAATCAATTTATCAAAAGCAGGTTCAAACATACAATTCAAAGATTTTAACGAATCTATAAAACATCCGTTTGTGATATATGCTGAATTTGAAAGTATCCTTGAAAAGATAGATACTGTTTCTCCAAATCCAAATAAATCATACACAAATAAATGTAAAAACATACTCGTTGTGGTTTCTGTTATTATTTCAAATCATCTGTTGGTGATGAATACAACAAGTTAGAACTTTATAGAGGAGAAGATGCCTCAGAGGAGTTTGTAAGACCATTGGAAAAAGACTGTATAAGACTAAGAAAAATAATGGTGAAAACCTATAAACCAATGTCATTAACAAAGGGATAGAAAAAGGAATTTAGAAAGAACAGTATCTGTCATATTTGTGAGGAGAAAATTGAGGGAGAGGTCAAGGTTAGGGATCACTATCATCTAACTGGTAAATATAGAGGTCCAGCTCATTCCCATTGTAATCTTAATTACAAGCCCCCAAACTTTATGCCTGCCTTTCTTCACAACAACGCTCATTGACACACATGTATTTATAAATGAACTTTCAAAGACATCTGGAGATATTTCTGCCATTCCGAACACAGATCAAAAATACATCTCATTCACAAAAACAATTCATACATCCCTCATAACGCATATCAGATTTCTTGACACATACAAGTTTATGGCAAGTCCATCATCTAACTTAGCATCAAATATTAAAAACTTACCGAATCTTAAATCACATTTCTCAAATTAAGAAGAGATTGATCTCTTATCACAAAAGGGAATATATCCGTATGACTATATGGATTCATTTGAGAAGTTTAAAGAAACACAACTTCCTTCAAGGGAAAGTTTCTATGGTAAGTTAAATAAAACTCATATTTCCGATAGAGATTATACACAAGCTAAAAAGGTTTGGGAGAAGTTTAATATAAAGAATCTTGAAGCATATCATGATTTGTATCTTAAAACTGATGTGTTGTTATTGGCTGATGTGTTTGAAACTTTTACAACAGTCTGTCATAATAAAAGTTCTTATGAATTTGACCCCATTCACTATTAGCCCGGGTTTGGCTTGAGTGCGATGTTAAAAATGACAAAAACATTTTTGGAATTAATCAGTGATATAGATATGCTTTTAATGATAGAGAAGGCTAACAGAGGAGGAGTATCTAAAGTATGTTCCAAGAGATATGCTAAAGCAAATAACAAATGTCTTCCTGATTATAATAAGAATGAGGACAACTCTTACCTGATATATTATGATGCTAACAATTTGTATGGGTGGGCCACATCTCAATCTTTACCTTATGGAAAACTTAAATGGGTTAAAGAAAAACATTATGAAAAAGTTTTACTTGACATTGTTATCTCCTCTCAAAAAGAATTGGATGAAGCTGAAGTTAGATATTATTTTGAGGTTGATTTAAAATATCCAGAAGAACTTCATAACAAACATGACGGACCTGCCTTATGCCCCTGATAAAGAAAGTCCAAGAAAAGAATGGTTAAGTGATTACCAACAGTCATTCAATATAAAAGGTAAATCTCCAGAAAAACTACTGATATCATTAAATGATAAAGAAAGTTATGTTTTACATCAAAGTAACTTGAGACAATATTTATCTGCTGGGTTGAGAGTGAGGAAAATTCATCGGATTTTTAAATTTAAACAGTCATTGGTTGAAGAAGTATATTGATTTTAATACAAAAAGGAGAACAGAAGCAAAAACAGATTTTGAGAAGGACTTTTATAAATTAATGAATAATGCTGTATTTGGAAAGACTATGGAAAATGTTCGGAATCGACAAAAGACAAGACTTGCTTCATCTTGGAAACAGGCTTCAAAGTTAATTAATAGACAAAGTTTTGAACGAGCGGAGGTGATTTCAGAGAACTTTTGTGCTATTCATTTGAAAAAAGAGTATTTAAATGGATAAACCTATTTATATAGGAACATCAATTCTTGACTTGTCAAAGTCGTTAATATATAACTATTACTGTAATAATTTAAAATCAAGGTATAAGGATAATGTGTCGTTGTTATATATGGATACAGATAGTTTTATATTAGAAATTAAGACAAGTGATGTATATGAGGATATGATTGATAATGTTGATATATATGATAAAAGTAATTATAAGTCTGGTGATGTGTTGTTTTCATCAAAGAATGAAAATGTTATTGGTAAATTTAAAGATGAATTGGGTGGGAAGGTCATGAGTGAATTTATAGGATTGAGATCAAAGTCTTATGCTTTTACGTATATTGATAATAATAACATTTAAAGGTGTGATAAGAAGCTAAAGGGAATAAAGAAAAATATAATCAAGGAAACAATAAACTTTAAACATTATTACAACTGTTTAACCTTAAAGAAGGAAGAGTACAGAAAAATGAATACAATAAGAAGTTATAAACATCAATTTATATACAGAAGAGATAAATAAGAAAGCATTAGGAACTTTTTTGATGAAAGATATATTTTAGAGAATGGAATCGATCGTCTCCCTTATGGTTATAAGTATAAGTGTTAAGATATTGGGTTGGGAATTTTCACAGGCTACCGCAGTCTTTTTACTGATTTATAAATGATAGAATAAAGCAATAACCAAACCAAAGAGTGGAAATGTAATCAGCCTTGGTATTTAAATGGGAAACATAAGGAATATGAGAAATATCAAATAAATCTAATTGAAGAAATAACCGGGGTAAAAGTAGATAAAACAAATAAGTGGATAAATTTAATTACAAATAAGTTGGAGGATGTAAAGAAAAAAATTAATATCCTTGAATGGACTGAAAACTTTGATGGTTATCAATTGAACAATGGAAAAACAATTTACTACAATCTCAAAATGACATGTGGCTCAGGAGGTGGTCAAACAAGAGCATTAAGAGAAGTTTATCATTTCATTTCTGCTCAACAAAAATACTTAAACCAAGAACTAAGTTCCAAAGTAATCTTTGTGAATATACTCGATATGGTGATGAATGTAATAGGAAAATTAATTTATTCCCTAAAGGAGAACATGGACAAATATTTATTGGTTCGCTCTTTGAGTGGAATGAAAATATGAAGGAAAATAAGTGCTTTAATCAGTAAGTCTCAATTTTACATTTGTTTGTATGGGAGAGGGAGGAAATCAGTCTCGATTTTACATTTGCTTGTATGGGGGGAGGGAAGGGGACAAATGAGTCTCCTATTTTGGGCTTTTGCTTGTATGGGAGGTGGAGGAATCGGTCTCCTATTTTGGGTTTTTGGGGCTTGATTCAGAGAGTTTTTTCCCTTTTACTCATTCATTTGAATGGCTGCCTCAAGCCCCATTTATCCTCTACTGGTGTGTGTGTGCATGATGCACAGGTGTGATGATGGGTGTGAGTGTGTGATGGGTGCGTGTGCATGATGTACAGGGGTGATGATGGGCGTGCATGCATGATGCACAGGTGTGATGATGGGTATGAGTGCATGATGCACAGGTGTGATCATGGGTATGAGTGCATGATGCACAGGTGTGATGATGGGTAGGAGTGCACAATGCACAGGTGTAATGATGGGTATGAGTGCATGATGCACAGGTGTGATGATGGGTTGGAGTGCACGATGCACAGGTGTGATGATGGGTTGGAATGCATGATGCACAGGTGTGATGGGTGTGCGTGCACGATGCACAGGTGTGATGGGTGTGCGTGCAAGATGCACAGGTGTGATGATGGGTGTGCGTGCAAGATGCACAGGTGTGATGATGGGTGTGCGTGCTGGAAGCACAGGTGTGATGATGGGGGTGCGTGCATGATGCGCAGGTGTGATGAGCCGTATGTGCTCCTCCAGTGTCGCAGGTCCCCACCCCAGTTCCTTGAGTGTGTAACCTTTGCTATTTCCACGTAATTATCCATTCCACACACTTGTTTGTTTCATGTATTGTTGATGTTGAAATCCGAGCAACTTAACGACATTGTTATCTTGTCATAATTACAAAACTAATCTAACCGGTTGAAGGAGAATTCCACAATGAATAGGCACGCGACGCATGTACGTAGTGCGTGCTTTCTTCCATAGTCATCCCACGGCATGAAGTGTTTGCAAACTCCTCCAGATACCTTTCAATTCCTCCCTCACTCGGACTCTGTTCCCTTCCCTTGGGATCGTCACTCAGGATAAGGTCTCCTCATTCGGGCACGAAACTTCGGAACACTTAGAAAACTTCCCACGATGTCCCAACTGAAGAAACTCCCCACGCCGCAGGTTGTTCAAGTGCTCCAGAACAAATGACATCGTGTGTGTATATAAATAAATAAATAAATAACTAAGTGTGTTTCATAACGACTTGTGGACACGGGACACGGACACGCCCGTGCCTCGAAACCTTTAAATCATCCGGAGCGGACCTGTTGAGATCCTCAACATCTGAAACTCCTTGCGTTGACACCATGTGCGGTGAGTGATGGCGGCCTGTACGTTTACAGAGCACGCAGCACGCAGCACGCGTTTCACGTGCCGTCATTGAGATCGACCTGTGTTTACCGTGCACGCCATGTGCGACGCGCGCTGTGTTTACCGTGTACGCCATGTGCGAAGCGAGCTGTGTTTACCATGTACGCCATGTGCGAAGCGCGCTGTGTTTACCGTGCACGCCATGTGCATGGCGAGCTGTTTACCGTGCACGCCATGTGCGTGGCGAGCTGTGTTTACCGTGCACACCATGTATGAAGCGAGCTGTGTTTACCGTGCACGCCATGTACGAAGCACGCTGTGTTTACCGTGCACGCCATGTACGAAGCGAGCTGTGTTTACCGTGCACGCCATGTGCGTGGCGAGCTGTGTTTACCGTGCACACCATGTATGAAGCGAGCTGTGTTTACCGTGCACGCCATGTACGAAGCACGCTGTGTTTACCGTGCACGCCATGTACGAAGCGAGCTGTGTTTACCGTGCACGCCATGTGCGTGGCGAGCTGTGTTTACCGTGTACGCCAAGTGCGAAGCGAGCTGTTTACCATGTACGCCATGTGCGAAGCGCGCTGTGTTTACCGTGCACGCCATGTGCGTGGCGAGCTGTGTTTACCGTGCACGCCATGTGCGAAGCACGCTGTGTTTACCGTGCACGCCATGTGCGAAGCACGCTGTGTTTACCGTGCACGCCATGTGCGAAGCACGCTGTGTTTACCGTGCACGCTGTGTTTACCGTGCACGCCATGTGCGAAGCACGCTGTGTTTACCGTGCACGCCATGTGCGAAGCACGCTGTGTTTACCGTGCACGCCATGTGCGAAGCACGCTGTGTTTACCGTGCACGCCATGTGCGAAGCACGCTGTTTACCGTGCACGCCATGTGCGAAGCGAGCTGTGTTTACCGTGCACGCCATGTACGAAGCGAGCTGTGTTTACCGTGCACGCCATGTGCGAAGCACGCTGTGTTTACCGTGCACGCCATGTGCGAAGCACGCTGTGTTTACCGTGCACGCCATGTGCGAAGCACGCTGTTTACCGTGCACGCCATGTGCGAAGCGAGCTGTGTTTACCGTGCACGCCATGTGCGAAGCACGCTGTGTTTACCGTGCACGCCATGTGCGAAGCACGCTGTGTTTACCGTGCACGCCATGTGCGAAGCACGCTGTTTACCGTGCACGCCATGTGCGAAGCGAGCTGTGTTTACCGTGCACGCCATGTACGAAGCGAGCTGTGTTTACCGTGCACGTGAGTTCATTGCCGCGGTCAGTGCGTGTTTCATCGTTGCCGCACATTCGGGTTCGACAACCCAAGAACACCTCGAGTCGTCTTCCCAAGGCAGAGGGACTTCCACAGTTGACGGATCACTCTGTGATTGGTGGATAATGATGTGAAACTTTGTCCCACGACTCCCATCATTGTCCTGTTTCAAATCGGACACGACTCGTCATCCTGATTCCGCCTGTTCACGTAATTATTAATATAATCAGGTAGTGAAGGGGATCACCTTTTCCTCATCCGGGTTCACGTTTTTACGAAGTGAAATTAAACTGTGCTTGTCGGATCAGCATCCCACGTGAGGTTGTTCGTGCCAACTGGAAACTACGTTCGTGCATTTCAACTCTGGCGACCTGCGTCCAATGTGTGTTCGTCATGTCCGTGCTGAGTGATGTTCGTGCGGATTCAGTTCATTGTGTGTGGTGAGTATGTGATGTTTGTGCTGATTCCGTTCATTGTGTGTGGTGAGTATGTGATGTTCGTGCCGATTCCGTGCATTGTGTGTGGTGAGTATGTGATGTTCGTGCCGATTCCGTGCATTGTGTGTGGTGAGTATGTGATGATTGTGCTGATTCCGTTCATTGTGCATGGTGAGTGTGTGATGTCCGTGCTGATTCAGTTCATTGTGCGTGGTGAGCATGTTATGTTTGTGCTGATTCTGTGCATTGTGTGTGGTGAGTATGTTATGTTTGTGCTGATTCTGTGCATTGTGTGTGGTGAGCATGTTATGTTTGTGCTGATTCTGTGCATTGTGTGTGGTGAGTATGTTATGTTTGTGCTGATTCTGTGCATTGTGTGTGGTGAGCATGTTATGTTTGTGCTGATTCTGTGCATTGTGTGTGGTGAGTACGTGATGTCCGTGCTGATTCAGTTCATTGTGCGTGGTGAGCATGTTATGTTTGTGCTGATTCTGTGCATTGTGTGTGGTGAGTATGTTATGTTTGTGCTGATTCTGTGCATTGTGTGTGGTGAGCATGTTATGTTTGTGCTGATTCTGTGCATTGTGTGTGGTGAGTACGTGATGTTCGTGCCGATTCCGTTCATTGTGTGTGGTGAGTACGTGATGTTCGTGCCGATTCCGTGCATTGTGTGTGGTGAGTACGTGATGTTCGTGCTGATTCCGTTCATTGTGTGTGGTGAGTATGTGATGTTCGTGCCGATTCCGTGCATTGTGTGTGGTGAGTACGTGATGTCCGTGCTGATTCAGTTCATTGTGCATGGTGAGCATGTTATGTTTGTGCTGATTCTGTGCATTGTGTGTGGTGAGTATGTGATGATTGTGCTGATTCCGTTCATTGTGCATGGTGAGTATGTGATGATTGTGCTGATTCCGTTCATTGTGCATGGTGAGTGTGTGATGTCCGTGCTGATTCAGTTCATTGTGTGTGGTGAGTACGTGATGTCCGTGCTGATTCAGTTCATTGTGCGTGGTGAGCATGTTATGTTTGTGCTGATTCCGTGCATTGTGTGTGGTGAGTATGTGATGTTCGTGCCGATTCCGTTCATTGTGCATGGTGAGTATGTGATGTTCGTGCCGATTCCGTTCATTGTGTGTGGTGAGTATGTGATGTTCGTGCCGATTCCGTTCATTGTGCATGGTGAGTGCGGGATGTTCGTGCCGATTCCGTTCATTGTGCATGGTGAGTGCGGGATGTTCGTGCCGATTCCGTTCATTGTGCATGGTGAGCGCATGCTGTCCATCCTGATTGTGTGCTGAGCACGGTGTAATGTCCGTGATTATTTTATTCATTGTGCGTGATCTCATCAGCACGGACGAACAACCACAGGTTGGTAATCATAGCGCAGGCTTTGCTGAGCACGTGAACTCCGTGCTGATTCTATTCATCGTGCACGCTCAGTTCATGATGTCCATGCTGATTGCATAATGTCCGTGATGATTCCGTTAATTGTCCGTGATGTCCTTGCTGATTTGGTCCAATGTCCGTGCTGAACACGTGATGTCCGTGCAGAGTATGTGAGGTCTGTGCTCATGTGCTCGATGCGATAGTGCCTTGCCCATGATGGGAGCACCGCTTTCAAAATGTCACATCTCGCACTCCCAGTACGTCAAAAAGTGAGATCGGCCGGTGACCTCTGACACCTGAGGACTGCCGTCGATGAAAACCAGCTTCCTGTTTGACTTGCAGCAATTTACCTGATATGAACAATCACCGTTATTTTATCTTCCATCTTCTTTGTTTTCAGTCCGTGTGTGGATTCGTACATTATGGCTTCATGTGTACACCAGTACATGTACCGTACTGTCGAATTCCCAAATAATATAATGTACCACACTCGGTGGTGTCATGGTGAAGAGCGTCTGCTCGAAGCCGAGGACGGCGGTTCGAATCTCAGGTGAATCAAACCAAAGACTTTATATGTGGTACGTGCTGCTTACTTGTTTGATGCTCAGCATTTAAAAAGGGGAGAGCACGGACAAACAGCCATATGTTGGTAATAATAGCGCAGGCTTTGACGGGCCGAACGGCCTCCTCCTGCATCGCAGTTCCTTGTAAAGCCGAGGTCGGCAACCTGCGGCCCGCGGGCCAAATGCGGCCCGCGAGCTCCTCCCGTGCGGCCCGCGGCGCCTTGTCCGGATTTCCATTAGGTGCGGCCCGCGAAACATTTTTCTGAACGGACGGCAAATTTAACATATGTGGACATATAATTCTTCCACATATATCACAGTCTCTGTACGTCACAATAAATAATTTTCGCTTCTCGTCCACTTAACTTGGTCTTAAATATTTTTTTCGTTGTAGTTTCAGATGGCTGAAGGTCTTAAGGTTCAATTTACAATTACATTTATTATCATTGATTTTAGGTGTGTTTGTAATTTTTCGGGTTGGGAGGGGGGTGCGGCCCGCGAGGTGGCCCGAACGTGGCCCAGTGGCCCGCGGCCTGGTTTAGGTTGCCGAGTCTTGGGTACACGAGTTTACATTGTAAAGGAACTCCAATTATGAATACAATGCAATCTACTTCGATAAGGCGAATGCTGCACCCCGTTGCTTGGCAACCCCATCAGCACTCGAACATAACTTTCAGGCATCGGGAGTTTCACACCAAATAAGTACATGATGTAACATCCTATCATGCTTGCTGGCACACCTTTTTCTTGAAAGGTTAAATCAAATTGAAGTAGAACAGTTTCTAAGAAGTGATGTGTTCTAAAGTTCTCCAAATAAGATGGTCATAAGGAGTGCCTGTGATTTATATGTGTGCAATCAAATTGTGGTGTTCTGCCCAAGGGCAGGTTCGTTGCTGCCGAGGTATCCTCACACCCAACATTACACTTAATTGGGTGGTTCGCCTGGTCTGACAGGATCCAGATCTTCATGAAGAACAGAACCCAACTGATGATGCGGGTCGTCGGAAAATTTTTCCAATTGTTTAGGAGTTAATAACGTTCTTACTTTAGTTCAATGGCAATTTCGATTTTTTTTATTTTATTTCATTCTTTACAGGCTCTAGGGTCGTGGAGGAGCTGCAACACGCACACAGTAATGGCTATTCCTAAAATATATAATTTAAAGGATTGCTGTAAATGATGTTAATTTCACAACATCCTGTGTTCAACTTTATTTCAATTGTAAACCTCAAAACATAGTTCCCATATCTAAAGCAAGAACCTAAACCTATAATCAAATGAACGCTTTCCCGACCGCACGGATCATCAGCTGGGTGCCGTTTGACAACCTTGGTCACGGATCCACATCACGAGATTACCTACATCAGTATCTCCACAACCTCAGTTGTGTCCAGGCAGTCAATCAACTTCATCAGTACAACTCCCATCACACATGCCATTATATGATAGTCCATTAAACAGTGCACATCATATATATATATATATATATATATATATATATATATATATATATATATATATATATATATATATATATATATATATATATATATATATGTATATATATATATATATATATATATATATATATATATACACATGAACACCAACCAGCATGACCACCCCACTCACTCCTGGATCAAACTGTTATTCAAATACAGTGTTCACATGGTTATTTGTAAACTTTTATGTATTTATTTATTTTTAACATACTTGTCTCCTCGTAACCACTGAGATGGGTTAAAAAACATATATATATATATATATATAATATAATATAATAATGTATTCATATGAATATCACGTTAATATTTTTACTGTTCATATTGTCGTTCACTCATTATATTTTGTGTCGTTTTATGATATTAAAGAAAACTTGTTTTAATATGCTAACTGTAGCTCACTGTGTTAACACGCACATGTGCAAAGTGAAAAACGGTTTAACAATTGGTTGTGTTGTGTCTGTCTGCCTGTCTGTCTTGAATGTTTTATTTTGAACACAAATTGGAACAGGAATCGGAAAAAGAACCTGACGTTGAACAAACAATACATTGGCTCTGAATTTGTCCCAATCACACACGTGCAGAGAGGGGTGAGACATTTGTTTTTACTCTCTCTCTCTCTTTCTGGCTGGCAGTCAAACAAAATTGAAAATCATTCCAAACAGGAAATTTCCCGTTTTGAAGGATGTCTTAAAGGACACAAACAACAGACACGAAAAACTAATGTAACAGGTTAAAGAAGGTGGTGTGGAAGACGTTGCATCAAAAGCGGTAAACATCCCAAAAATTTTTTCCCCACAACCTTTAAAATCTTTATTTTAATTTAATTATATGCTTGAACATTGTAGAACACAAATCGTTTTATTGGCATTTTCAAAACCCTTTCGTTTCGCAGTACTTGGACAAATTATTACGGGCATTTTACATCATCTCAACCAATCAAACTTGCTGCTCATAAACCGCATCATTGTCCTTGTTTTTTTTTTTCTCAAGACTTCACAGGTCTATGAACTCTCCATGCCTTGTACAATTGTGAGTATCTCATTTGTCGATCATTTGGAACACCCCTCGTAGAAACACCCCATAAGTATCCTGAACGCACCCTCATTTACTTTATTCACATCGTATGAGTGAGGGCGCAGCTTACTTTGGACACTTTTCCATAAAGCTTTTAGACACTTCGTTGTACACGAACTGAGCCAAAATTCCAAGGTGTGATTAAACACTCGATGGTCGTGTAAACCAAAATACTTGGGTGATGAAACAATGGAAAATGTTGAAATACTTTTCGAAATTTTTTCATGGTGAGTTTTAAATGCAAGTGATGTGGCTTTTGAAATTAATATCATTGCGATTAAATGAGGACATTATGGGATGGTTTCAGAACTTCGTCGATGTACACAAAGTGCTCCAAACAAAATGCTCCCAATTATCTGAAAATCGCACAAGAAGTTTTCTTTAATCATCTTCATCATCTTCTTCATAATCATCATCATCATCCCACTGGAGGAATATTTCCTCTCTTGACAGACGAGACGAAGAGACTTTGGTGTATTAACTATGCTTGGCAAGTGAGAGATGGCGAGATAATTTGGCGAGGGCGCCGATGATGACTCTTCGTCGCAAGACACCAAGCGTTGTTTTATCGTCCACCAACTAATGCTCATCTAACCGAGATGTACATGAGATAATCCTCGAGAGCTCCACCACAATATGAAAGGTCTTTGATTGAATGTCTGGTCAAACACCAAGTGCACGTGGAAAAGCACTCACACGTATCTGGACACATCACCAGCATTTGGTTTTGTGACTTAAATAAAAAAGAGCAACTTTCTAATAAATATCTTCTTGTTGTACATTTATTGTCCATTTATAGATGAAGGGTAGTCAGCTATTATTCCTCATATGTTAGAGTTGTACCCTGGCTTATCAGCCATTACTCTCGGATGGCAGAGGTGCACCCTGACTTATCGGCCAAGCTCGTTGACATTATACTGACTGAGGTTCTTCTCATATTATTTGAGTTGTCAGGACAACAAGCATCGATATAAAAACTAATAATAAAACGAACCGATCTTATGGTCTAAAGTCCATCCAAGAGAATGCGCACAGATTGATGCAACGCCCTTACCTGAAAAGCACAAATCTGACAGTTTATAATCGAGTCGGTAATCAAAGCCAAACCAGGCAGCTCAGATGCAAGTACATACAAGTAAACAAGTAAATAACAAGAAAAAGAGCAATCAGAGATTGCAGACTAAGTTTCACCTCAATTTGTTGAGCCACTTCAGAGAAGAAGATTTTTGAAGGTTTAAAAAAATAAAAACAGAAAAAGAGGCTGCTGAATCATGTGACCAATGACGTCATGAAAATTTTTTTTCTTTTCTGTGGACCATTTTATCCCTAGATGACCCTCAAAAATTTCATACTGTTCGGATGTGTCATTCTACATATGCAATTATAACGTCTTCACGAGGGCACCTATGACGCCGTTAAAAACATCACTCATTCCCCGTGAGGAGTACTTGCTATGTGTCAAGTTTCAATTTTTTCATTGATGCGGGCGGTTTCAGAGATACAGAGGTCCAAATTTTTCCGTTTTTTTCAATATGGCTGCCACACCACGTGATCTATGACATCATTCCATAATAATTCCAGCAATGTGTGTGTGTGTGTGTGTGTGTGTGTGTTTGTCTGTTTGTCTGTTTGTCTGTTTGTCTGTTTGTCTGTTTGTCTGTTTGTCTGTTTGTCTGTTTGTCTGTTTGTCTGTTTGTCTGTTTGTCTGTTTGTCTGTCTGTTTGTCTGTCTGTCTGTATGCGACCGCAGTTTCTCGACGACCACCAGTCCAATCTGATTGAAACTTCCCAGGAATATTGCTGGGGCCCTGCGGATGTGCCTTTTCAAGGTTTGATATCGATCAGACAAGCGGTTCCCAAGTTACGGCCATTTATCTGTCGACCAATGACAGGACACGGTGCTATGACATCATGAATGACATCACAATTAATGTTTATTTATTTTTTATTATTTATTTTGCACGATTGAAACTTGCCAGGAATATTGCTGGGGACCCGCGGATGTGCCTTTTTGAGGTTTGAGAGAGAGAGAAAGATAGGCTGCACATACTGGCACTCACCTGCGGGCACGCCCCTACGGGCCCGTACTAGTAATTATAATTGGAACATTCCACATGAGTAGTCGCACCAGTGACGAAAATGTTGTCTCGATCCGACAATCAGTGGCGGAGAAAAACATGAAAGTTCTGTGTGGACAGACAAATCACAAACAAACAAACAACCAAACAGACTCAAATACAATACCCTCTCCGAATCTTTCGGCGACGGTAATAAATAATATGTTTTTTTGAGAAAGTGTTTGTGTGCATGTTCGTCCACTTTATACCCATAGTTTGAACAGCTGGCCTGATGCCAGCCACAATTGCAACCTGAAAGAAATATCATATGTCCGCCATTTTGGTGCTTTCGGAAGTGTTGTATTCACAATTGGCAAGGCTTCCCTATAATTCTTTTGTTCAGTGGAAAACAACCTCGGCCACTTAAAACGATCATCGAACATTGAAAGGTTGGAGTCGATAGGCATCATCGGGCCTTGTGAAGGCAATGGTTTGTATAGGCCTCAGGCATCAGCCTTCGGGTCAGTGCAATTGGCAGTATCTGAGCGTTATAACCATGACGTATTATATCTGCACGTAAGCAGTGTGCATGTTTCTGCTTCATGTATGTAACACGCATTTTTATTTATTTATTTTCGGGAGCGTTCAAGGCAGCGGTCTGTTGTCTATGCATGTCCCAACTAAAGGGATGTATCGGAAAGAATGTGTTGCAAGCTTGGAACAACATCGCCCGTAGTACCGTACCAATTTATTTGGGCCCATTCATTTTGGTAATTTCAATTCAGCTTCACTAATTTAGTGAAGCCGAATATAACTTGCTGGCACATTAAACGTTTATCCTACCTGATTTATTCTCATCAAGAAACCCAAGACCTTCAAAGAAAACATAGGAACTGGTGCTGTCGACTTGTTGTGCATATTCGGAGATACTGTGGGTTATGATGCAGCGTCAGGGATGATTGCCAGGTGAATAATTATCCTTTACCCTAATTGTACATTAGTAAGCACTGTTGCACGTTCCCTGTTTTGCAGGTATATTTGCATACCTGAATTATCGTGTCCCCAAGACTCAACGTCATGTCTTGGAAACTCTTATCAAAGGACTGCAGCGCTTGGAATACCGGGGCTACGACTCTGCAGGTTTATGGCTATAAAGTCATGGGTGGACTTTTTATATGCTTTCAACACACATGCATTCATGCTCAAGCTGCACAATACTTACTTGATCTCAATGGTCATTCTTGGACAATTATATTTTTTTATATAGTTGAGGTGTAGAGCTCCTGGAGCAAAGTTTATGAGGTGACCAATACTTGAATATATTTTGTACCACAGGTGTGGCCGTTGATGGACCCAACAAAGCTGCCCATGGAAATGGGAAACAAATCTGCGTGATAAAGCAACAAGGAAAAGTTGAGGTTTTGGCTGAGAAGCTACGCAGTAAGTCTCAACAGTTACATGATTACTTGATCTCGAACAAAGTGTGTCCTGCACCTCTTACGACCAATGCACTAAGCCTGGTGTTGGCTTGATGGTTAAGGTTGCTGGCTTAAGATCCTTGGGTCTTGAGTTTGAGGTCCTGTTTTTCCCGTTGAAATAACATTAGGTGGGTTGATTAAGCCTGTCATCCTTCCAAGGTTGGCCAAATTAATACCAGTTTACTGGTAACAGGGGCAATGCATCAGCGGCACAGCCACGCTTCCAGAAAGAGATGCGACCGGCAGCCACAGGCTAAAATCCAGACAACAGCTCCGAATACACTGATGGTTATGTCCTTGCAGCATAATTTTCCTCCCAAACTAAAGGTCGACAGAGGTTATGTTCTCATCCCCGTTTGTCTGTTTGTTGGCAGGATTTCTCAAAAAGTTATGGATGGATTTGGACGAAACTTAGTGGACAGGTTGGGTGTGTGTGTGTGCGACGACGACGAATCAATTCAATTTTGGTGAAGATCCGAATATGGACCTGGATTCTAGAATTTTTCAAGTGATTCTTCAACATTGAGAGATAGGGCCAAAAACGATTTCTAAAGATAAAATGATATCTCCAAACATTACTGATGGGTTATGATCAAACTTGATGGATGAGTTGGGGAGGTGGGACACAACACGTAAACTGTTCAGCCTGACAGAGGTATGCGCTGTTCTTTGTGGACGTTTCACCTCTGTCCTTGTGTATTTATCGAAATCTGTGTCATAAATCACAAGATATAGAAAACAAGGAATCTATAGTATGAATATTATTCTGTATGCACCCTATGGCTGCTGGTTGCATCTTTGCTGGGAGCGTGGCTGTGCTGCGATGCAATGTCCCCTGTTTCCAGTGAGCTTGCACTTTTGCCGACCTCTGAAGGATGACAGGCAGAGTAAACCCACCAAGTGTTATTTAATGACACGACAGGGGCTCAAACTGAAGACCTAATATCTTAAACTAGCCACCTTAACCGTCAAGCAAACACCAGGCTTAGTTATCAATATAATAAAGGGGGTTCCGATAGGATAGTGCAGAGGTTAGCCATGCATAAATATCATGTGAAAGACCAAGACATTTGGAAATATCTTTTTAATTTAAAATGAAATGCAAAGATATAAAATCCCATGTCCTCACTTTGTCCCTTTCCAAGCTTCAACTTTTGAACTCACTGGTATAGTTATCTATGCTGGGGAGTTCAAAAGTTGATGGAAGACGTGCATTCCTTGGAGCTTCAGGGCCTGACCATCCATCATAACACGTCTTCAGCAGAACACATCACCAAACTATCATCTCATGCATACCGACGCGTCAGTATTCTCTACAGAGCCAAGTCCGTACACTCTAAGCCACTCGGAGTTAAATACACTCTGTGGCATTATAGTTGGAGCATCCACTGAGTGAAAGGGTGGTGATTTGATTTTGATCCTGGCCAAGTCATACCAAAGACTTTACAATTAGTATGTGCTGCTTGCGATATTGATGCACAGAATTTGAAGTGTAGAACATGGACCATTTCCAGAGGTTAGCATCTGTGGGGAGGATGAAATTTCTCCTTCATTTCCCTGCTTAGTGAGTATCGCTGGTACCCAGAGTACTCCAGGAAGTTGCGTCACTTTCCCCAAGCTCAGCATCTGCAGGCCCGTACACAGGATTTTCGATTGGGGGAGGGAGGGGGGTGTGCGTCGCTTTTAAAAAGTTGGACCACTAAGAGCATGATAGAGCCACACGGTCATGCCCATTGTGGGATGGGATGCATGCCGCATTACTTTACCGCAGAACGTGAAAGTGTCAAATACAGAGCTCAATGGGTTATCATTACCTCCACCACCAAAGGTGAAGGAGGTTGTTTTCACCCCTTTCTGTCTGTTTGTGTGTAGGATATCTCAAAAAGTTGTGGACGGATCGGATGAAATTTTGTGTACAGGTTGGGTGTGTGATGAGGCCGAACTGATTAGATTTTGGTGAAGATCCAACGACTCGAATTTTTAAAGTGATTCTTCACCATTGAGAGATCGGGCTAAATTTTCTCACCTCAATCCTGGCCGTGTTTCTTACGCTTTCCATTCCCTGCGTCCTCCCGCAGCCTGCTCAGGTCGCACGTGTTCTTCCAGAATCTGACACTTCCTCATTCTGGATGATCACATCCATTTCTTCGATCCGTCTTTTGTCTCATCTGTGACACCGGCTCCTGTAGCTGTTGTCTTCTGCCTTTCCCTCAGTTTTTTGATAGAGCTGCCATTTGTCGACCCCTGCTCTGACACCATCACCACCCCCCCTACCCTTCCCACCCCTGTCCTTTCAACTGCTGATCCACTCATGTACAATGTCTTTTTCTTTCTATTTCCCTTTGTTCCTCTGTGAGCCTACTCCATCGGACAAGATTTATGTGCACAAGGCAAATAATTTTTTTTTTCTAACATCTCATTCCAAAGTCATCTATGCAGGTTCAATATTTTTTTGGGAAACTGACCAGGTGATGACTCTATTTGTAAATGTACCTGTACCTTTCTGATAAAGACTTTGTTTGTAAATGTACCTGTACCTTTCTGATAAAGACTCTGTTTGTAAATGTACCTGTACCTTTCTGATAAAGACTCTGTTTGTAAATGTACCTGTACCTTTCTGATAAAGACTCTGTTTGTAAATGTACCTGTACCTTTCTGATAAAGACGAGTCTTGTTTGGTGCTGGCAGTAGCCAATGGAGATGGGTTTGATGGTAATGCTCTTTGTTCAAGTTCTGTTTCAGTTTTGTTGAAAGAGTTGTATTTGTGAAGTAAGAATTGTACTTTCCTGTGATATAGTATTTGTGTGTTTTCTTCAAGTACATTCAAGTCAACTGTTTGCAGTCATTCCATAGTTTCTAGATTGTTCCATCTGTATAATTTGAATGTTATTTAACAATGATTTCTATTTAAACAATAGGACCAAACTATGTTTGTCAAGTGCACTTAAAGGATTAGGCTGTATAGTTTAGAACAACAAACATGACTTGCATTCTGTTGTTGTATTATAAATTATTTTTGGAGGTTGGTCCTCCTGTTCGATGAACCTTATTATTTTTTTCAAAATGGGATGGTCAGAATTTGTTACCAAGATGCTCAATATCTGAAAAAGACAAATAAAACGTTATGACCCAACACCGTCATGACAAATATTCATTAATCTTTATGAAATAACATAATCCCTTGTAAGATCTACATACTTTGGTGCGGCTTTTATCCTTACAATGTGATCGGATTTATCTTGAACAACTCTATAAATGTTTTCTTCACAAAAAAGTATCTTAAATGTTTGAGAGATAAATCTTAGCTTGTAAGCCAACACCTGATGGGCACTTATTGCACTATCATACGTCTATCGAATTCCATCCCAAATCAACACCCATATGTCATTTGATGCACGTCCTAGTTTAAATGATACGAGGTGTGTTCAAAAAGTATCCAACCTTAATTTTTCGTGCGTAAACAAATGAAGCTAGGGAGGCGTGGTTTGGTGCACGTATGTAGGTGATCCTAATTCACATGCGTGAATATTTTCCCGCCTGCAGAAGCTGTCAGTCGCCGACAGACCGCCGATGAGTGAGGAAGTGTAAGTGAGCGCCGTCGGATTTTCGTTTTTGACAAAATGACGGAAAAACTTGAACAACGCTACTGCATCAAATTTTGTGTAAAGCTTGGCGATTCCCAAGTGGAAACGATCCGCAAGATTCAACAGGTCTTCGGGAACGAAGCAATCGGCACCACACAGATAAAAGAGTGGTACAACCGCTTCAACGATGGTCACACATCAGTGGAAAGTGAAGCACGTCCTGGTAGGCCCTCAACATCCCGACATGAGATCGTCATTGACCAAGTAAGGACCCTGCTGATGCAGGATCGTCGAATCACGATCAGAGAACTTGCAGACGATGCGGGCATCAGCATTGGATCCGTTCATTCCATTGTGACTGAGGATTTGGGCTTAAGGAGAATCTCAGCGAAGTTCGTGCCAAAGCTGCTAATGATGGAGCAGAAGTAACTCCGTTTGGAGATCGTACAGGACATGCTGGAGACTGTGAACAGCGATCCCAACTTCTTCAACACAGTGATCACTGGCGATGAGACCACAGTGATCCGTCATTTTGTCAAAAACGAAAATCCGACGACGCTCACTTACACTTCCTCACTCATCGGCGGTCTGTCGGCGACTGATAGCTTCTGCAGGTGGGAAAATATTCACGTATACGGATAAGGATCACCTACATACGTGCACCAAACCACGCCTCCCTCGCTTCATTTGTTTACGCACGAAAAATTAAGGTTGGATACTTTTTGAACACAACCTCGTATGTCTCATTATAACAATAATACAACGGTGTCATCATCAACACCATCTCGTGTTGAAGTATGACCTCGTGGTATCGGTTTCCTCTGTCATTTAGCAAGTTTGCTTCACTAATCTGCTCACAGGATATCAAATTTCACAGGAAAGTTTGGATTAATCGTGCTAACCCCAGGCAACATGCAGTTTTTGAGAAAGTGGTAAACTCAGCCAATTGTGATTGAAATATTCTTCAATGTCATGAGCAGAGTGATATTAGCAAGCAGAACGGATCACTAAATCATAACTATTCCTCAAGACCACTGAGTATTTCTTTTCATGATTTAGAGCATCCATTCTACTCTTCGATTACAAAACGTTTGTGATCAAGGTCTCTTATTGTTGATAGATTGCAGATGTCAGTACGTTAATGTGGTGGATGGAAAATGTCCAAAAAGGTTCTATTCACTGTTCATGCATGCTCGTTTTTTTATTTTTATTTTTGTTATAGGTGAATTAATTCATTAATAATACAATATGAAATATGATTTGATGCAAAGATTAGAGGTGTGAAGGTGATCGAACTGGATTTTATGGAATGCTCTTTTCACGGATATTATTTTCCTTTTTAAACCCATAGATTGGACAGAAGTTGACTTCAATGCAGAGGTCATGTGTCACGTGGGCATCGCGCACACACGTTGGGCAACGCATGGAGTGCCAAATGAAGTGAACAGCCACCCACAGCAGTCAGACCCTACAAATGGTGGGGTTACATGTTCAGTGCAGTACATCCACCAACAATAAATATATATATATATATATATGGAATGCAACGAGCACTCCCCCGATCCCCATTGGACATAGCCCTACACCAAAGCGTCACATCCAACACAGAGGCTTCGGACCGACAACTTTGTCAAACAGACAAAGATTACATGGTCAACATCAGTTCAACATCAAACGGAGCTGCTTATTTGCTCTCATCAGGAGGGCATATCAATAACTATTTAACTGAAGATAACCACATTTGTCGTTTAAACATCAGACGCACCTCCTGACTGTTATGGTGAGCAGTGCCATGGATTATGTCTCATATGGTAAAACTGCATAATCTGCAAAGAACAACCATCCGTCTGCCACCCAGCCGATTGTTACTGTTAATGCAAACCATTCAACCAGAAGGCACGTGATGTGATTGGCGGGTAAATAGAAACATGGTGTAGGACGATGTCCAATGGAGATCGGGGGAGAGCTCGTCACACTCCACATGTTTCAATTTACCCGCCGATCACATCACATGCCTCTGGATGAATGTTTCCGCTAATGCAAACCAATCGTCGGTGCCAGACGGACAGATGTTCTTTGCAGATTATGCGGTTTTACCGTGTGAGATGTAATCCGTGGCGAGGGCGATGCTCACCGTAACAGTCAGGAGGTGTGTGTGAGTGTGTGTGTGTGAGTGTATGTATGTATGTGTGTATGTGTGTATGTGTGTATGTGTGTATGTGTGTATGTATGTATGTATGTATGTATGTATGTGTGTATGTGTGTATGTGTGTATATATATATATATATATATATATATATAATATTCCTCTCTTTTGTTGGGATTATGATTGTTGCTAAACCACTGAGGGGGTAGGGGAAGTGTGGGTGGATATCCTGTGCTGGTGTTGCAATTCTACTTGGTTTTTTTTTTTTTTACAAAAAGTGCAGGTAAATCCTGTAGTACTCGACCTTCCATGAAGGCGTCATGCCCGGGTACTCACTGGGCTCAACATTCCTTAGCTTCTGAGATTTTGGAAAATCTCTTTATATGTTGTGCTTGGAAATCTCCCTTGTTGCTAAGAGAATTTGTGCTGCTGCCGCATTGACCCACTTCGCCCACCGGTATGGTATGTATTGTGGTTATAATGAAGGACCTATGTTTGTGTTAACCATCAGTATCTTTTAGTCAACAATGTCACCTCCATTTTCAAGAGCTTTTTGTTTGATTGGTTTAGCTTATTAAGAATTGTACTCTGGGTTCATTTTGTCTATTTGCATGATGATGCATACCATATAGGCATGTATAGAATTGGTAGATCTGTGCTCTACATAAAGATTACTACATTATGGTTGCCTTTCTGTCAAGGAAATTTGTCAGCTGGTTTCTATAAGAGCACATGATGCTGTATGGAACTTTTGAAGTGCACGTCATTTTACAATTGTATCCATTGTTTGTTGCAGAGTTTGTTGTGGTTCACAATGGAATCGTCACCAACTACAAAGCTCTAAAGAAGCTATTGGTGAGGGCAAATGTCTTGATATCTAGAAAACTTAGAGAGAGAGAGAGAGAACGAGAGAGAAAGAGATATGTATGTATATATAGATATGTATGTGTATATATATATATATATATATATATATATATATATATATATATATATATATATATATATATATATATATATATATATATATATATATATATATATATATATATATATATGAGACATTGACTGTGTGGGAGGTGAATTGAGGCCATGTGATTCAAGTTAAGAAAGAATGTAGAAGGAAGATTGCAGGAAAGGGGGAGGTTGAGGAAGGGGATTGTGAGCCAAAGTGCAGAGGCATTGTAGTTGCCATTTTTCGATGTTGTTATATCTTGACAGAAACATTGTGCCCCTTTGTACTGCTTGTGTTATTAATCTCAAATTATCCTTTTATTCCCCTGACATGCAGCATCATCCTATGGCTATAAACTTTAAAATCATATATTTTTTTTCATGTATCTGCAGAAAAAAAATGTGCATCCACTGCTCTTTTTTCATTCCTTCTGCCATTGCAGGAAGGGAAAGGCTTCAAATTTGAGTCGGAAACTGACACTGAAGTGATTCCAAAGATGTTGAAGTATTTGCACCAACAACCTGATGCCAAAGGAATCTCCTTCAGCTCATTGGTTGAAAATGCTGTCAAAGAACTGGTGAGAATGCTGTGTCCATAGATGTAAAGATAGGGTAGTAGGGTGGAGGCAGGGGCAGTTTTAACTTGCCAATTGTGTTAAATGTGGCAATAAGTTCCAATGGTGATCGGCAGAGCAGTTTACACCTGGTTACAAAATTTATTACTTTTAATTTAATTTGGTAAAATAAAAATAAAAAAAGTTTTCTGAGTCAATTGTGCATAAGGAGATAATGTAACTTCCAGATTATACAGTAGATGCGATGTTCACACTTACAATCTGACTATGGCTCAGAAGCATGACAGAGCTATGTGACATCATTCACACCTCGACCATTAGAGGGATACTCAATTACAGCTGCATCAGCAAGGTACTTGATTCTCGAAAATGTTCTTGCTCAAAACGGTTTTCAACACTGATGCAGTAACTTCATTATGCTGGATATTTCATGCCTGAAAAACATGGTGACCCAAAGTGTCTGTGTGAGGCCTAGGATAGACGGTATTCTTCAAGGTCAATACTTGATCAACACAATTGTGCTTTTTGTCATGACCGCTGATGAAGATCAGACAAACTTAGAATTGACAAAGAGGGTTTTCAGTCAATTGGAGTATCTTTACACAAATATTATGAAAATTGATTGTACCAATATAAAGAATAATTTAGGTGCAGAGAAGGGGTCAACAAGTTCCCCACACCCCCTGCCCCTATTTTATAAACCAGATCAGACTTGGTGGCATAGAGCATCTGTTTTGAGTCTAGGAGGTCCGTGGTTTTATTATAACCCCAGCCAAGTCATAAGGAAGCCCTGAAAACTAGTATGTGCTGCTTCCTTGCTTGATGATCAGCATTTAGAGAATATCGAACATTGACAATCCATGTGGGTTAGCATTTATTGGAATAATCTCCAACAGATTTGATTGTATAGCTTCAATATTTAAACAAAAACACTGAACAAACTTTATAAGCAATTACAGGTGCAGAAAAAAAAAATTCAGAAAAAGCAAATACGTCAGAATAATTGTTTGGCACAACTTTTAAAAATGCAATAATATTGTTGTGTCGACGGTCACTCGTTGTGCCAGGAGCTTTTGCTGCTCCTGAAGATCGTTGAGCTTACCAAATTAATGTTGCGTTCAATTAACTCTTCTTTACCCTTTACAAAACCCCAAGGATTACTCTAATCCAAGGCCAAACTTGGTGGCCTAACATGCGGGAGGCAAAATGTCTCTTATGGTTTAAATAGGGTTTATTCAAAGAAATGCGGGGATAAGGACAGACAAGATACTGTCACTGCATAAACAGATGAACCAAGCAGTGATAGACACACGTAGGAATGAGGGGGCACACAAACTTAGGTATAATGAAGATACATAACCCACCATGGCACCAAATATAATACCAGGACTTGCACAACAAACAATAGGGAATAAGCAAGGGCTTGAGCAAGGCATGAGCTGGTTTTTGGGTCTGGTATGTGGGCTGATGTGGCACTGGAGGATGGCGATGACGCAACGGCCAAATAGAGAGGAGAGCGATGCTTCCTCTCCAAATGATCAATTCCAACTCCCAACACTGTCGGGAGTGCTCCGCACAGTTACGGCGCTCATAAACTTTGGGACCACCTTCTTGCATGGCGGGTTCCTATCATTGGTCGCTCGCGGCTGTGGGTGTGCCATCTTCTGGGCTGTCCCACCCCATGGGGTGGCCCCAATAAAAAGTCTTACCCGTCAAAGGCTCCGCAGTTTACCTTGCCACCATGACCTGCATTGCCCTGGCCAAACAGTCTGTGTTGTATTCTCCAAAAGCGCAATGCGCCTTCCAGTTGTGCCTTTGTGCCCAAGTCCTCACCTGGCCTCGCTCGAGAGCAGGAGGTTTTACACAACAAACTTACTCCATACTGTCTTAAAGTTAACACTCACTGCCTCCTCATTCCATGTTTTATAATTCAAATTACTCTGACATTTTCCCTGTTACATGAGTATGTGAACCATAATATTCTTACTGAAATCTTGCTATGGACCCCCTTACCCTCTCCCCCCCTCCCCCATCTCCCACTTGCACGCAGCAACGTAAACAACTCATCTTACTTTTTGGAGATTTTTTTTTCCAAAAACTATTTACATTTGTATCATCCTTCAAATAGTTGCAGTAATAATTATAGTGATTAATACAGTTAATTTTTAGGTCATCTCTACCGAGATGACCTAAAAATGTCCATCCGTCCGTCAACAATTTTTCTTTCCGATCTTGATTAAACTTAGTATGTGGGTGGAGGTCGATAAGTGTTGCACAGCGATATAACTTTTGTCCGGGTTCAAGGTCAGGGTCAAGGTCACGAGGTCACGTAAGTTATAAAAATCGCCATTTTCAAAACCTATCTAGTCTGCCATTTTACAAGATATTCGGCAACTGTTTATTAATTATGATAGTAAAAAATATTATCTTGTATCTAACTGGACAGATTTTTGAATTTCCGTCCCGTTTGGCCGCCACGTAATCTGGAAGATGGTCAAAAACACCTCCCAGAACAAAGAAAACTTTTTACTTCCGATCTTGATGAAATTTGGTATGTGGGTAGAGGTCAATGAGTGATACCCAACGACATATTTTTCCCCGGATTCGAGGTCAGGGTCAAGGTCACGAGGTCACGAAAGTTGTGAAAGTCGCCATTTTCAAAACCTGTCATTTTAGGAGATATCTGGCAACGGTTCATCGATTATGATAGTAAAAAACATAGAGATGACCGTCACCCCCACACGGGGGTAATTTGTTTTATATAAGATCTAGACACCTGGATGAGGTTAAAAATGCTAAAAAAAATGCAATGTACTGACAATGTGCCAGTTGGGCCACAGTTGGACAAACCAGGGGATTGAACGAGAAGGAATAGAAGAGAGATAACGGGATGAAACAGTAAGTTGTAAGTAAAAGAGTGTGGTTGGGTTGTGTGGGAATAAAGGATCATGAGTGTAGGAATAGGTGATGACATCATCAAATGGTGGTGCACAGCCTGCTTGTAATGTTGGAAGGAAGAGTGTGTGATTGAAATGCTTCCAGGAGATGGTTATAAAAAGGGAAGAAAAGGGCAACAAAATGGAGTAGGTGTGTTGCAAGTCTGGATTTTGGGAGTTTAAGCGGAAGGGGGTTACAGGAAGAACACGTGCATTCCGGACCACGTGAGGAGGGTGAGAGGGCTGGTTGGGTTATTTAAACAATCCTTCCAGAGTAACAGGGTGAGACAAAGATTTGCTAGGATTCCAGACGTGTTCCATTCCTCAGATTGGCATCTAATCAATTCCATATTAGTAGAGAGTGATGCAGCTGCTCTGCAAATGAGTGGGATGTTGTACTGTACGACATAATGTGGAGTCATTATTTTTGTATAGAGAATAGATGATGACATTACAGATAGAAAATAACGGTAGAAATGGAGAGGGTGTGATGGGGGACACAACAACAGCAGGGTAAAGAGACATGATAGAAGAAGACCTGGAGAAAGAAAGGACAGGGGGAAGAATGAGAACAAGGGGAGGGGAAGCAATAAATGGGGTGAACAAGCTGAAGACAGGTGCAAACTCTCAATCGCAGAAATGGAAGAAAAAAAAACTGGGGGAAGAAGCAGAAATGCAGCAAACATGATAACAAAAGATGCACCCTGCAGAAACTGGAGGAGGGAGGGGGCAGGAGAGGGATAGAGCACAGAAAGGGCAGAGGGTACAAGACAGACACTGCCAGCCTGTCTGCAATGTGAAAGTGACATCACAGGAAACACTAATGACTTTGAAGGCCTTCGTTGCCATGGCATCGAGTGGAGCAAGGTGTGAGGCAGGGGTACCAGTGCAAATGGAAGAGCTGTTGATGAAGACCTTTTATAAGTCAATAAATGTTCAGATATGTCGAGTTAAGATGATGCACGATGAAAGATGCCCAGTCGGCGGCTGGCTTTGAAGGCTAACAGAGACGCGTGATTTGCCCCAAATTATGGCTGATGGTGAAGCTCAAAAGTTTCAGTGACTAAACTTCAAGGGTTTCTTACTGAAGCAGATTGGAAGGTTCATCAGATGGTCCTTATGGGGGAGCAAGAGTGGAAAAAGTGCAGTGATTGCATGACATTTGTCAGGATTTAATGATTTATTCCAACTGTTGGACCAGCTTTTGATTCCATCATGGTTTAGAGAGCAGGAACATCTTAGCTGCCTGTCTACGTGAAGGGTGAATGATGCTACGGCAGAGGTGGAGTGATTAGCAAAGAGATGAAGAGGATTTTCCAGAGCATCAGAAAGATCGTTGATGCAGATTAGAAACGGGATCCAATACAATGCCTTGGGGCACTCTGGCCTTGACATGGAGAGATGAGATGAGAGGACTCTGTTGAGAGCCATGCATTGAAGTCATTGAGAGTGGAGGAAATCATTAACTCAAGACTGGAGTTGGCCTTGGAGTTCATAAGCAGGGAGTTTGGAGAACAATAAAGTTGGGGTGCCAGACTGTATCAAATGTTTGAGATATATGTCTCGAGAGATGGCCCTCATCTCACGTCTGACATTGTGGGCCTCCATCCATTGTTAGGAGAGCAGACTCAGCATGTCCATGGTGGAGTGTCCTGGTCAGAATCCAAACTGATGCTCCGAGTTCAGGCTGCCGGAGAAAAGGAAGGATTTGATGTCTACCGTCATGATGGATTCCTTGACCTTGCTGATGATTGGAAGTAAGCTGATAAGTCTGTAGTGAAGAGGATCTGTTTGTCGACCATGCTTGTCATGAAATTATGTTGACTGGTTTCCAAGCAGGTGGAAGTTGACTCAACACAAATGATAAGGTGAAGAGAGCAGAAAGAGGATGTGCAGGAGCAGCAGAACAGGTTTTTTTTAAGACACGTACACTGGTGACGTCTGAACCAGTTGCAAAATCAGAATCAAAGGATGCCAGAAACCTCTCCACCTTCTCAGGTGAGAAAGGCACAGAGTCCACGAGCAGGTGGGTGCGATTTGGTCGGGGTGAGTACAGGAAGCAAGCGTTTGCGGACACCAGATTTTGAAGTAAACACAGAAATGCGGCATTTGGAATTCTCACGAGCAGAGTTGGCTGTGGTGCCATTTGATGTATTGGATTTTCAGGGATGGAGGGGGAGCATAATCCAGAGACAGACTTGACAAGTTGCCAACAGGTCTTTGAAAAAGGAGGCAGGTTTGAAAGTTCAGTCTTGAGGTTTTCCAGATGTCATTTTCTGGCTCTCCTGAGAGTGGACACACATTGTTGCGGGCTTTGTGGAATGATCTGGAGTTGCCTTTGGTCGGACTTTACTCCCAGGTAGTGAAGGAAAGTTGTTTCACGGGAACTGCTTCACTGCAGGATCTGGTCGACCATGGGCGAGATGATTGGTGTGATAACTGTAGATGAGGTGGGATGAATCTGTGCATAAGGGCGATCAGATTGCAATGAACATTTCCTTTAGAAAATAAATAAAATTATTTCTGGTTAAGAGCTCTCAGAGGGTAGGTTATCATATCGTTCATTTTCCTACAATAAGAAAGTGGATAATACATGATATAAATATATATTTTTTTTTGCCCAAATACAATGAAAACGAAGATTTTATTTGTAAACTGTAAATACAAGTACAATACATATAATATAAATATAGCTCATACATTGTTGGCATGATGAAAGGGTTGCAACAGAAAACTGACGCATGGAGAAAATATCCATTTAACATAAATAACTGCCACCATGGATGGGTGCGGTGCGTGCGACCTAGTGGGAAGGACGCCTGACTGGCATTCCGGAGGCAATTCGTTCAATTCGTCTTGAAAGCAGCACTGTGACGGATTTAAGTTCTTAACTTCTGTAAACCAAACTTATTGCAGGATAATTGCCATGTCACTATGGCATTGTCATTAACAACCAGCTGACGCATTGATGACCTTGAAGAAGAGGGTACAATCTGTTTTCACCTCCTGGTAAATGATCTACTGGTGGAACCAGTTTGTACTGTGGTTGACTCTTATTGCCCTTAGGGAGGCTGGGATGGCAATTGTGAAAATGCAGGGCCAACTAAAATTTCCCCCAAATGAACAAAAAGTAAAGAGGAAAAAAAAAATGCAATGAAAAATATTCAGCTAAATTTCAGTAGTTTATACTTTATTGACTGTGATCTTGATTATGTCCACCTTGCAAACGGTGCAACTTTCCGTTACCGTCTATTCACAGGAAGGAGCATTTGCCATCGTTGTTAAGAGTGTCCATTACCCTGGTGAAGTTGTTGCAACAAAGTGAGTTTACTTCATTGTATGTTTGCGCGTTTAAGGAATGACTCAGATCCTGGATTGGCGTACAACTGTGGTTAACAATCATTATGTTACAGCTCTCTTGGGCAGTTCATGTCCATATTCTGTACTGTTTTTGTTGTTGTTGAATCGCTAGCATTTCTTAGCTTGGTCTCTCTTTTACTGTTGTGAAGCACTACCTTCCTCCAGGGAAATATTTTGAAATCTTTATTGATATTGTGAAACTCTTAAATGCTTCTACCTGCATTATAACTGACTGTTCACAGTTAAATTTCACATTCCTCACCCCCTTCCATTTTGCAATGAAATAGACAATTGAGCATTGTAACACGAAAATGCTCAAAAACAATAGATTGATACAATCTGTTTATTACTTTTGCCACTGAAGGTGGACAGAGGTTATGTTTTCAACCCTGTTTGTCTCTTTGTCTGTCTATTTGTCTGTGAGCAGGATATCTCAAAAGGTTATGGATGGATTTGGACAAAATTTGGTGGGCAGGTTGGGTTTGGTGTGTGACGAGGACGAATTGATTTGATTTTGGTGAAGATCTTGATCCGGATGTGAGAATTTTTAAAGTGATTCTTCACCAGTGAGAGATGGGGCCAAAACGACATGTAGTACGATATCTCAAAAGGTTGTGTGCGGATTCAGACAAAACTTGTTGGACAGGTTAGGTGCATGACAACAACCAATTAATTTGATTTTGGTTTAAAAAAAATCGAATAAATTGGGATTTGTCACACACCCAACCTCACCTATTTTGTCCAAATTCCGATTTAATGTCTCAATTCAAAAAAAAAAGCAAAGGTCCTCCGACTTCATGTCTTCTTTCAAAAAAGGTCCTCTGACTTCATGTCTTCTTTCAAGAAACATCCTCCGACTTCATGTCTTCTTTCAAGAAAGGTCCTCCGACTTCATGTCTTCTTTCAAGAAACATCCTCCGACTTCATGTCTTCTTTCAAGAAACATCCTCTGACTTCATGTCTTCTTTCAAGAAACATCCTCCGACTTCATGTCTTCTTTCAAGAAAGGTCCTCCGACTTCATGTCTTCTTTCAAGAAACATCCTTTGACTTCATGTCTTCTTTCAAGAAACATCCTCCGACTTCATGTCTTCTTTCAAGAAAGGTACTCCGACTTCATGTGTCTTCTTTCAAAAATGGTCCTCCAACTTCATGTCTTCTTTCAAGAAAGGTCCTCCGACTTCATGTCTTCTTTCAAGAAAGGTCCTCCGACTTCATGTCTTCTTTCAAGAAAGGTACTCCGACTTCATGTGTCTTCTTTCAAAAATGGTCCTCCAACTTCATGTCTTCTTTCAAGAAAGGTCCTCCGACTTCATGTCTTCTTTCAAGAAACATCCTTTGACTTCATGTCTTCTTTCAAGAAACATCCTCCGACTTCATGTCTTCTTTCAAGAAAGGTACTCCGACTTCATGTGTCTTCTTTCAAAAATGGTCCTCCAACTTCATGTCTTCTTTCAAGAAAGGTCCTCCGACTTCATGTCTTCTTTCAAGAAAGGTCCTCCGACTTCATGTCTTCTTTCAAGAAAGGTCCTCCGACTTCATGTCTTCTTTCAAGAAAGGTCCTCCGACTTCATGTCTTCTTTCAAAAAAGGTCCTCTGACTTCATGTTTCCATTCAAAAAAGTAAATTGACAATATCTACACATCCATTTTATGCTTTACACAAGTCAGCAGAAAGTTTTTTTTGTGAATGTAGAGAGGAGGGACATTGTGATGATTGCTGCATTTTGTTATCGCAAGTAAAAGTAATCGATGTTTGATAAGAAAATTGTGCCTTTCACAAAATAAAAATTGTCCAGAGGTTTTGAAAAATCAACTTTTCCTGCGATTAATTGGTCTTACCAAGAGATAAAGCTGTTTTCCCCTTTTCCATTTGCTTCATTTGTTCCCAAAAGCCTGGTGTTGGCTTAACAGTTAGGGTGGCTGCCTTAAGATCTTAGGGTCTTGCGTATGAGCCCCTGTCTTCATTGAATTAACACCAGGCAGGTTGACTCAGGCTGTCATCCTTCCGAAGTGAGCCAAATGAGTACCAGCTCACTGGTAGCAGTCACACTTACAGAAAATGATGCCACCAGCAGCTACAGGCTGCATACAAAACAACTTGTCTCCCATGCCGGTCTGCTCTTCCAAGAAGACAAAATGTGGAGGTCAAAACACAAATCCTGTATTAATATTTAGATAATGGTCTTTCCTGGCTTTGTTTCCTGTTATCATTTGTCATCATTTGGACTTGTATGTGGTAGGGAGAGGTCTAAACATTACATTTGTATAACATGTGATACTGTAGTGTTTTATAAATCTATTACGAATACAGTATTCAATTGGCATGACATATAAGTTGCACAATTGCATTGTTGGAATGTGTCTATATTTTTGACTGTGTACATGCTGTCAGTGAAACAAGGGAATTCAGAAAATATAAATTTGTTTCAAAGATGTGCAAAGTTGCACTCCTATTCACAACATTCTGACAAAGGCTGATTAAAGAACTACAGGGTTAGTTTACCTCTTCAAGAAGCAAATTCTTACCTTCAGGAAAACAATTGTGTGCTTTGTTTTCATGATGCAGAAGGGGAAGCCCGTTACTGATTGGTGTTTCTTGTTCTGGAGAGCTGTCAACAGATATCATTCCGATTCGCTACTGTAAAGGTGAGTGTTTTGAACACAATGCCGATCATGTCTGAGATCATGTCATTTCCACATCATTATGTCAATCAGCTGTCCCCATGATGGCAACTGTTGCCAATAACTCTCGCTTATTAATAACAACTATTTTCAACTGCAAAAAAACCAAAATGGAGCTGCTTTCCCAGTCTGGAATTAAGCTAAACCTTCAGCCGTGATACATGGCGTCTGCGACACTTTTTGGCTGAAGAGCCTTGGATGCGGAGTGTACCTTGGTCGCTTTTCAGTGATGATAACCATAGCATGAAATTCTGAGTGCATCAGAAACAGTTTGGAGTTGCAACAATGTTTATTACACCAGAGTGCCATGTGTGTGCATTCTTGATGTTCACGAATGAATTGATTGAAAAAGGAATCTTTTTCTTTAGTATGCAGCAAAAGGCTGCTGGGCTGCATCATTGGATTTGGGGCATCGCTCTGCTGCTGATGCAATGCCCTCTGTAGGTTAGGGCAGGAATATTGAATTTGTTTAGGGTACCGGCGATGGCTCACCGACTCTTCACGAAGGACGCCGTGGGATCTTTAAAGTCAACCAACTTAGTCGGAAAATAGTACACCCAGTTTAACATCCATCTGAGGTACGGCACACACATTGATGAATAGCCCTGCCTGTGAAACACGCAGATGACAGTTTATAGCTGGGCCGAGATTGAACCTCAGGATACATAGCATATCAGGGGTGAGTGTGCATACCTCCATCCTGTTAGCCCGAAAAAGGAATGATGTGTTTCCTACAATTGAACGCTTTAATGATTGCTTCCATTAATTGAACAACTGAATGAATGGTGGAATGGGAAAGGCAAAAATAAAATATGAGCAAGCTACTCGAAATAATATGACTATTGTGCAATGCTCCTTTGGGGAGTGGTCCATGGTGCTGCCTTGTGGAAACTACTTAATTGCCTCCGCTATTTATGATGGACAGAGATTATGTTTGTTCCTGCAACTCCCTATCTTGTTCCTTTATTGAGCTGTTGGCTTTTATTACCCTCACTGAAGGAGAACGTATTGTATTTGGGTCTGTTTTGTCTGTCTGTCTCTGTCTTGTTTGTTTATTTGTCCGCACAGAACTTTCCTGTTTTTCTCCGCAACCGCTTGTTAGATTGAGACAAAATTTTCACCATTGGTGTGAGTACTTATGTAGAATGTTGTAGTGATAATTATGATCTCAGAGGTCACATGGTGTGGCAGCAATGTTGGAAAAATGGGAAACTTTTGACCTCTGTATATCTGAAACTGCACCAAGGAAAAAAAATTGAAACTTGGCACATAGCAAGTACTCCTCATGGGAAATGTGATTTAAAATATATTTTTAATGACGTCATGATTGTATATGTAGAATGCTACATCCGATCAGTATGAAAATTTTTGAGGGTCATCTTGGAATAAAATGGCCAACAAATTGTTTTTGATGACATCAGTCACGTGACTCAGCAGCCATTTTTTTTTTTTTTTTTTTTTTTAAACCTTCAAAAATCCTCTTCTCCAAAATGGCTGAACAGATTGAGGTGAAACTTTACGTGTATGATCGTCTATCCACGAGGAAGAAAAAGTTCACACACATGACGTCATAGGTCACATGGTTTGGCATCCATATTGGATATACCCTGAAGCATATAAAAAAAATCCTCTTCTCCAGAACGGCTGGACAGATTGAAAGGAAACTTCACAAAAATGTTCCCCAAGGACTGCCTTTACCATGTTGTTCAGGAATAATTGACAAGTCACACGGTTTGGCAGCCATATTGGATTTAAGAAAAATATTAAATAATGTTTTCTCTGGAACCGCTTAATCAATCGATGTGTCTGGATGGTGGAAATGAAACTTCACACGTGTGATCTAGTAGTAATGTGGAATACAACTTTTAAATTTCAACTTGATCGGACACATGGTCTGGAAGCCAGAATTATTACATTTTTAGATCCTCGTGGAGGATCTCCAAGTCTTACTCACGTTGTTGTTCTTCATCTTCTTCTTGTGGACTTTCTTGTTTCACAGCCTTCAGTTTTCATCAAAACTTCCTGAAACTTGGCATATATATGTAAAAATACCTTGTGCAGACAGTAACCATCTCCGATTTTGAAAATTTCTCCGAGAAAAAAAGTTATGACGTCAAAATATCTCCGCTATTGGAAATCGCCTAAAAAATTATCTCCGAAACTTGGCAAGATTTTTGAATTCTGTTTGTGGGAATCGAACGGGGCATTAGCAGAGATGAATTACCGCACATGTGATACATCACTATGACGTCATATCAATTTTTATGACGTCATTCCTATTTTTTGACATTTTATGTTTCACAACCCAGAGTTTTCATCGGATCTTCGTGAAACTTGCCATGTATATGCAGAAAGCCCACACGCAGGCAGTAACCATTCTCCGATTTTGGAAATCCTTCCAAGAAAAAAAGTTGACGTCATAATATCGCTGCTAATGGAAATCGCCTATACCATTATCTCCGAAACTAGGCAAGCTGTTTGAATTTTGTGGGAATCAAGCCAGGCATTAGCACAGATTATAGTTTATCGCAAACCTGATACATCACAATCATGTCATATTCGTTTTTATGACGTCATCATTATGAGGATCTTAGCTCATCTGAGCTTGTTTAATCTGGGTTTCAAAAAAAAATTATTTTTTTGAATAAGGCTCACTTGGCTGTGCCTGGATGGGTTTGAGTGTAGAGAAGTAGCAGCTGAAATGTGAATCCTTTCCAGGTTCCTCTTGATGACTTCAACTTTTCTTTTTGCTTGTTCAGGTTCCTTCTGATTACTCCATTGCAGAACTGTACCTATTTGGTCTTCTATTTGATTTGAATTGAATTGATTTTAATCCCATTCTGAATTCAATTGAACAATTAATAATAATAATAATAATAATAATAATAATAATAATAAAAAAACGTCATGGCTCAGGGTCAGGTGTCCGATCAAAGTGTGGTTTGTTGCATCACAGCGGGAGTTATAAAGCGGCAGTTCTAGTTTTGTCTCATTCATTACATAACACACCAGTGTTCAAACGCCACACAAAATACACCACACAAAACTACACAACACACCACACAATACACCACACAAAACAAGTGTTGGCAAGGGTCTGCAATCTCTGATTGCTCTTTTTGTTGTTCTTCTTGCTTTACTTTTATACTCCATATCTTCAGGAATTAATTGGTTTTTTTTAGGCCATAGGTATTTCACATTTTACTTTATATTCATGACAAATTTACTGTCGCTGCTCCTTGCTGTATCATTCAAGTTTTCAATAGTCACAAAAGTGAAAAGGGCTGTTGCTTATGTAAGTAACTACAACAGCACTCAGGAGAGTGCATACCTCTGCCAGGCTGAACAGATCTGTATGTCACTAATAGGTGGATCTAGATCCGAACCTTTACCAAAATCTAATCAGCTTGTTATTGTCACCTACCAAACTCATCCACTAAGTTTTGTCATCATCCGTCCACAAATTTTTGAAATGTCATGCTATATATAATTTTTGGCCTTTTCTCTTCATGGTGAAGAATGATGTAAAAATTAAAAAAAAAACTCTCTTATCCAGCTCTTCACCAAAATCGAATGAATTTGTCCATGTCACACACCCAACCTGTCCACCTAGTTTCATCCGAATAGATCCATAACTTGAGATATCCTGCTCATAGACAGACGGACAGACAGGGGTGAAAACATAACCTCCGCTCACCTTCGGTGGCAGAGGTAATACATTCCTCTGCACACTTTATTGTGACTAGAATTAAATACAAGTCTCAAACTGTTTCTAAATGTCGCTGCATTGAATTATTTCTGCTCATCAGACTTGATATTTTAATTTTTGAGAAAGGGATTAAACATTTGTCGTTACATTCCCAACCTTTCCTTGTTTACAGGTGTTTCAGAAGATGATCTTTCCAAGGTTGCACAAAATAACCCTGCGGGCAGCCTACACCCCATAGAGAGGGATTGTGGAGTGGAGTACTACTTTGCCTCTGATGCTAGGTTAGACCGATGATGCACGTAGCCATTCATCGAGCTTGGAATGTGGTGAATTCCAAAATGTTATTGTAACTGCTTTTTTTTTTTTTAATCCAAGGAAAAGCTGCCTATCAATCTTAATAAGGAAGTTCATTCAGTTGCAAATGAGCATTTTGGAAAACACCAGCTTGAGTTGGCCTGTTTCGCATGCTGATCTGAACTAAACACTCATGATGCTGGGAACACAAGTTCAATTCACAAATATTATACTATATGTATTTGTCGAATGGCGCCTAATATCTCGTATTGGAATTAAGAAACTTACTCAGCAAGCCAAAAGAAGATAGGTAACATATATGGCAAGGAATATTAAATGTAATAGCAAGGCCTTTTAAATTAGATAATGGGACAAGAGCAGATTAAGACAGATGTCAGTCCACTGAGTAACAGCACAGGCTTATTACATCATTACTTCGCTTCAACATCTACCAAGAAGCATCAGGCGAGGTACTACGAGCCGAGAGAATCATCTCGGATGTGAGGAATGGCTTTTGTATAGGTATTCCAGGTAGGAGTAGAGAAATATAGAAACTAATAGGAAAGCTAAGATATGATAAATCTGCAGGACCAGACGATATCCAACCGAGAGTATTGAGGGGGGTGGCAGTGCAGATAAGCACGATGTCAACTGATATCATAAATATCTCGATGGAGTCGAGACAGGTGATCGAGGTAGCAAATATAACATGTAACACTGATTTAACAAAGGATCCAGAGATAAATTGGGGGAACTGTAGACGTGTGACGAACTTCTTGTTTCAGGGAAGATGTGAGAGGTGTTTTTCATTGATCAGATGGGGGGGGGGGGGAACCTTTCAATAAATTTAAACCAATTGAAGGCAGTTGGCACAGATTTACAAAAGGTCGTTCAAGTTTAACCAATTTTTAACCTCCACCATCGAAGATCGGAGGTTACTGTTTTCATCCTTTTCTCTTTGTTTGTTTTTGAAGAGTATTACGGAAAAACTCCTCGATGGATTTCGACGAAACTTGGTGGGGGGATTAGGTCTGGTCCAAGGATCAAGCCATTAGATTTTGGACTTGGTCCAAAATCCAATATGGCCGCTATGGCGGCCATTTTGAAAAATATTTGAATTTTTTTTTTTGCATTTCTACATGTTTTAAGTGATTTCCAACCCCCCCCCCCCAAAAAAAAAATTTAGAGAAAAATTTTTTTTTGCAATTTGTTTTTCAACAAAATTTCGATTTTTATTTTTTTTTGCATTTCTACATGTTTTAAGTGATTTCCAACAAAAAAAAACATGCCAAAATTAAAATTGCGGCTGATTTTGGAACTTCAGGTGGATATCCCCACGTAAAATCAATTTCTGTCTCAAGGAATCTAGTTATGACGAATGAATTGAGTATGTAAAAGTTAAAAGTAAAAGGGAAAGTTGCAAACTATAACTCCATGAGCACTGTTGACGTCAAATTGAATGAATAGGATATCAGGTTCACTTGAGTGACCTCGCAGTATTGGCGGCGGAGGTTTTGCACTCTACCGAGTGCTCCCCCTCGAGTTACAGTTCTGTGAAGACGTTTCTGCTTGGGTGAATGAGGGAAGTGCAGTAAAAATAGTACTGCATAGTATCGAGATTCTGGACTTTCAGAAAGCATTTGAGAAACTACCACCTACAAGATTGTTCGATATGGTTGGGGCTTGTGGAAGATCATGATGGAGTCACTAACTGGATTGGAAACTGGCTTGGTGATGGGAATAGAAGAGTTGCTGTGAGAGGGAGGATGTAAATGTTGGATTATCTCAGGGTTCAATACTCAGTGTTATTATTTCTTTGCTACATTAAGGATTTTGACAGTGGGGTAAAGGGTAGGAATTCCAAGTTTGCAGGACATACAAAGGTTCGATGTGTAAGTGAGATAGCAGTTGCGCACGAATGGGGGGGGGGGGGGAGGTGGGTATTAGATATTATTATTTAGGGTGATTAAACAAGTCATGGGTCAGACACCAGTGTGTAATTCTACCTGCATGTCATTATCTTTGAACCTTATTTTGCAAGGAAGATAGATTGTTGATTTGCCTTCGATTGCATTACAGACCAAAATATGAGCATTCAAAATGATACGGTGCAAGACTCCTGCTTCAACATAGCATTAACTAAACCTTGTTTGTACAAGAAAAGTGAATACGTACAGTCGTACAGTATACAATTCGTACCTTTATTTGCAGTGCTATCGTCGAGCATACAAGGCGTGTCATATTCGTTGAGGACGATGACGTCGCAGCTGTCACTGGTGGAAACCTCTCCCTGCATCGTGTGTGCCGTGGTCCTGGGCAGGACTGTCGGGCTATACAGACCCTTGAGATGGAACTGGAGCAGATTGTGAAGGGTATTTTGGCAATGAGTCTTACCATGAGTGTTTATTTATTTATTTTATTGTGCAAGATTTTTTTTTTTTTGGGGGGGGGGGGAAGTGAGGTGGGGGATTTATCGAGTCAAACTATTTCTGTGTGCTTTTGATTTGTCCATCATGTTTATAGAGTTCAAACCCTGACATTGCATGGTGTGGTAGTCAACTGATGGTCTTGTCTGTTCCAAGATCTGTTTTGTCTGTTTATCTTCATTCCATATGCTTTCTGTATACTTCTGTTATGTTTCCCAAAACTCGCCAATGCCCTAATACTTAGAAAGTACATCTACTTTTAATACATGGATCAAGGCTTCTTGATTAGCTTGGTGACAGAGGGAAAGGATACAATGAAGCAGAGAGGGGCAGGGGGGCAAGGGACACAGTAAAGATGGCAAAGGACAAATATATAAGCAGAAAAACAAGAAATGACATCGATTGACACACCATAAGGAAACAGAAAATGACAGGCAGGTAAAGAGGATGCAAACAGGTGGGACATCCGATATTATGGGACAGGTGTCCAACACGATCAGGCAGATAAGGAGCGTGCAGACAAATGACATCCAACATAAAAGTAAATGCAAACACAAAAAAATAACACCGTTGGACAAAGGGGGGAAATGAAATGGGAAGTGGAAAAAAAAATGGGTAGATGTGGAAACGACATGACATAGTGATTGGTGACCAACTTGAAAGACAAAAGGGAAGAGCAAGGTTAAGTGGACTCGGGGAGGTGATTCCATCGCCAGGAGAAAAAGAGGAGTCTGACGATGGGTATGGTAAAATGAAGATCTTAGGAAGTAAGTAGCTCTGAATAATTATTCGGTGATGTGCAACCCTGGTAGCAATGGCAGGACTGCTCCAAGTGTCCCTTGTAGATTAGTGCAGGAATTTGTAATTTGTTCAAAGTGCTGACAATGGCTCAGCGACTCTTCGGGAAGGACACAGTGGGATCTTTAACGTCCACCAACTACTGCTGACAGCTGGGACACCAGTTTATCGTCCATCCGAGGGATGGCACACACCTTGAGCCTCATCCTGCCTGTGAAAGCTTGGTTATCAATCTGTCAAAATCAAATTTCTTGGTTCAGGATTCCATGAATTAATTTATTTACTCGATTGGTCAAGGAGATGAGAGAAAACTGATTTTAAGAATGGTGTCACTGCAATTTGGAAATGGCAATGGAGTTTGTTATATGCCTGGTGTTGGTTTAATGGTTAGGGTGGTGGGCTTGGGATCGTAGGATCCTGAGTTCAAATCCAACTTGGCTGTTGAATTAATACCAGGTGGGGTTGACTCTGCCTGCCATCCTTCCGAGGTCGGCAAAATGAGTGCCAGCTTGCTGATATCCCATGTCGGAGTGGCGACCCGTCCAGGATTGTGTCCAATAGCCAACGAGACTGCTGGGGCAGCACCAACGCTCTGCACACAGTATGGTCCCAATGGATGGATGGATGTATGGAATGGAGTTTGTTGGTTATTGTTGAACTGTAACAAATCCTTTGCAGGTTCATACAGCTCTTACATGCAGAAAGAGATCTTTGAACAGCCAGAATCGGTGATGAACACTATGCGTGGCCGAATGAAGTTTGAAAGTAACATGGGTAAGCTTCAATTGCATGCATTGTACATAGTGACATCCTATCCTATCCTGCTTCGGCAGCACCAACTATATTAAATAAGGTGCGTGCGCGCGTGCGTGCATGTTTTTTTTTTTTTACATCTGGAAATAATAGAAAAAAATTAATAGAGCTGGGCCGATCACCACAAAATTTAGCATACGTGCTGGTAGTATCCAGGGTTAGGTCATCGACATATCCCACCCCTGCAAGAGGCGTGGGGGAGGGAGGGGGGGGACGATGACGACATAGTCATGGCACAAAATATATGTACACTATATCCCTCCTCATCCAGGAGCAGGTGTTTCCAGTTAGTTTAAACCACAATCGTTGAGAGACACTTGTGAGTACTGTGGGTTTGAATCTGTGGCAGACTAGTGTTTGGAAGTAAAAATGAGTGTCATAACCTCGCAGAAACTCCTGCCCTGTAATAAACGATTATCTGTAAAGAGAAATCACCTGGGCTAGGTGCAAATCGGAATGACTTTTTTTGTTCATTGCAACAATAATAACAATATTATATTACCGTCAGTCCCCGACATTCGTGGGGGATACTTTCCTGAAAAGTGCCGCAAATGTCGACTCCGTGAATGTCGGGGCATTGTCTCATTGCAAAAAAGGGGGATAAATTCCTGACAGTTTGCGATTCACAAGGGAAAATCAAAAATCTAATGAAAACCTGGGAATACACCCCCCAAATAGGCAAAGCACAGGGCCATGAATGGAGAAGGTCACATTTTATGAACTGCGAATACACGAGTTCCGCACACAGTAGAACCGTAAATGTCAGGATCCGACAATATTATGATCCTTTTCTTCATTTACTCCCCCCCCCCCACCCCTCCTTTCCTCACTACCTCCGCCAGCGAAGGTGGGCGTTATGTTTTCACTCCTGTTTGTCTGTCTGCCTGTCTGCACAGGATATCTCAAAACGTTGTGGACGGATTTGTATGAAGTTTGGTGGATAGGTTGGATGTGTGACACGGACAAAGTGATTAGATTTTGATGAAGATCCGAATTCGGATCCGATAATTTTTTTGTGATTGTTCACCATTGAGTGATAGAGCTAAAACTGATGCACAACACGATATATCGAAAAGTTATGGACGGATTCGAATGAAAATTAGTGGAAAGGTTGCGTGTGCGAGAAGGACGAATAAATTCAATTTTGGTGAAGACCCAAATCCAGATACGGATATGAGAAGTGAAATTTTTTTTTTTAAGTGATTCTTCATTCTTGAGATCATGGACCAAAAACCATATACAGCATATGATCCTTCAAAAAGTTGTGGACAAGATGTGACAAAACTAGGTGGACGAGTTGGTTATGTGACGATGACGATTTTTGTTCAGGTCCATCATCATTTTTGTTCAGGTCCACATCCGGCATATCTGAAGATAAACTGTTCAGCGCTCTCTTGCGTGCCATTCACTATGTAATATGTAGATGGCACCAAGTTGCTTCGTTTTCAAGTTTGTCAGGAAGGAGACAGCCTCTAAAATCATAAAATATGCATTACGTTGTCTCGGTTTGTCTGCCATGTTTAAAAATAAAAAGTATATTATCATGATGCTTTAATGGTGACAAAATGTCACATTTTCATGCTCAGTGATGCTGGGAGGCCTGAAAGACCATGTGAAGGTCATCAAACGATGTCGTCGGCTCATCCTCATTGGCTGTGGCACAAGCTACCATGCTGCTATTGCGGTGAGCATAGTTGTTTACTCCATGCCGTAATAACCATGACGTTTCAATGGTTTGTGGAGCGTAGTTACTTCAATGAAGAACGATTTTATTTTATTTTTTGTCAGTTAACAGCTGGATTGCATGCACCCACTTAAACAGTGCTCTTATGGGATTAATTATTGATAAACAAGGTGAACATCCTACTTTCTATAACGGAAGGGAAAGTAATATATGGTGGATTTTTTTTTTTTTTTTTTTTGGTGGAGGATGGTCAGAGATTTAAGCTCTTCACCTAATTTTGAGATTATTACTTTCTAACAAAGCCACAACTGAGAGCACTTTCCATAGCATCAGTATTTGCATCACACACCCTGGCATGCCACAGCATTGCGGTGCAAGCGCGGTATGAGATCCATCCTTTAACACAACGATGTCCACTGCATGAAGGAATCTTCAGAATGAAGACTTGGATCCAAAATCGCTTGACCACTGGATAAATTGCATTAAAGGCCATGTTAATTACATGGAATAAAGTGACATGAATTAACTTTGCCAATATGACAGTGTGTCTGGAGGTGTGGTGACATCACTTTTGGATTGGCCGCCATATATTCCATATATAAACAGTGTTATTTGATGGTATTAAAAATACAATATTTTTCCGATCAAGTAATGGGGCAGTAAGGAAATGCAAGGTATGCTTGCTGATTCATTCACAACCATAGGCAAAGATTAGACTGTTACCTGTACTTTGTCCCAAATATATCCATCCATTGGGATCATACACTGTGCAGAGCGTTGGTGCTGCCGAAATAGTCTCCTTGGCTATTGGGCACAATCCTGGATGGGTTACCACTCCGACACAGGATACCAGCAAGTTGGAACTCATTTTGCCGACCTCAGAAGGATGATACGCTGAGTCAACCCCACCTGGTGTTAATTCAACAGTCGAGGGGGATTTGAACTCAGGATTCTAGGATCCCAAGCCCACCACCCTAACCATTAAGCCAACACCAGGCATACCAAATATATAACGGGTGTGATATTCCATCGTTCCCCAATTGAAGGTGGTTCTGGCCCGATGTGTCAATACTTTTAGTTTCCTACCCGATTCTCAACACTGGAAAGACATATTTTCTTCGAAATTCTTCAGGATATTATCCACGGTTGACCCAGGAATGCCAAAATGGGACACAAATATTGTGAACATCTGGCACCCAATAACCATGCAATTTCATGCTGAAAGTGAGACCCCTCTTTACCTTGTATTATCTTTATTAGAATCAATCAATAAATCAATTTCTTGATGATGCTTTTTAATTCATAAGAAAAACCTCAAAGCACTTTACAAATAAGGAAAGTAATGCTAAGAAAAAGGAAAGGTATCATGATGTGAGTTTAGGCGGGATTATAAATTTTCATTGATGAGGTCACATGAAAGTTGAAATATTAGTCAGTCAGAGATTACAAGCTCAGTTAAACTGCTGCTGCACATCTACATGAAGCACACCCTACTTTGCAATGAGGAAAATATGCACATACAGGTTGGAATGGAAGGTGTTCAACTTTAGGGTTTGTCATCTTAATATTTACAGGAACATAGTATATGTTGGTTTCTTTCCAACAAAGTATATGTTACTGTCACTTCATGCCCCATACAGGGTGTTCCAGTTGAAATGCTGATATTATACATTTAAATAATTACTGACACAAAAGTAAAATTGGTGACAATACAGAGGTTTTGTTTTGTTTCAGGAATGGTGTGAATGTGTGGAGGAGGGTGGAGGGAGTAACGGCAGACAGAAAGATATCAAGGAAATTGAAAGAAAAAGTTTTGCTTCTTGTGTGATGCCGACCTTCCTCTACAGTTTCAAAATGGTGGCACTAACAGAGAGACAACAACAGAAGTTGTAGGCCTGTGACAACAACTGGGTCAGGAGGATTGCGAGAGTGAAAAGGGTTGATAAATAGGAGAATGGATGAACTGAGGGAGGGATTGGTGTGCAGATGAGCTTGGCAGGAGATTGGTAAAAAGCGGGCTGGAAACTTGGTGTGGATGGAGGAAGAGAGAATGGCAAAGAGAGAAGATAGGTTGAGGGAGCAAGGAAGGAGGAAAAGAGGTTAAACTGTGGTTTATATGGAAAGATTGTGTGAGGAGTTAAATCAATGAGGTATGGATGGTTAGAGAGTGGTGAGAGATGGTTTAGGACAGGGGGAAGTGGAGGATGATAGTGGACAAGGGAGGACAGAAGTTTGGTACCATTGGACCTCACCCGTTATAAAGTGAAGAGAAGGAAGAGATGAAGAAAAATAAGGATTTGTTCAATATTCTTTAGTTTATTTTTTTAAACGAGCATATACCACGTGTTGCTTCGCTGAGGAGAAAAAAAATGGGGTGGGGCAGGGGAAGACAGTGTGAGGTGAGAGGAAGGGAAAGCAGATGTTGATCACAATTCATACCGTCCCATCAAAATGATTCTGCAGAGAATAACAGTAAAGATGGAAACAAAATAATGTCTGAAATCCATTTTCTTACAGTCATACTATAAACACGGCCCAGAGGCGAACACCGCCCGGAGGCGGCTGGAGGCAGACAGACAGAAGGGGAGAGTGATAGAGGTGTGGGAGGAGGATGCTGCACTGTATTGGGAGGGGAGAGAGAGCAGTGTTTCACAAGGTGGGGTGTCGCAATATTTTGGTGGGGCATGAGGATTCAGAATTAATGAATCAATATATGATCGCTTTCATAGCTTTGCACTTTCAAATTTTCAAAAGTTTGAAGCTGTGACTGATGCCTCATAGCGTCATAACTAAAAACTGCTTCACACTGCCCTTGTTAGCCAATCCGCCGGTAAGGCGTGCCCTTGATCACTTCAACGCTGTTACGTCACTATGACTCGCTTTTCGTCAAGGGGAATTCCTTATATGTAGTATATACTGTAGTGTCTCCGATCATGGTGGGGCGTACGATTTTTTTGAAAATCACAGTGGGGCTTGGGACAAAAAAGGTTGAGAAACACTGGGATAGAGTAAGGATGGGACAAAGAGAGAGGGGGGTAGGGGAGTGAGCAGAGAGAGCATGTTATGCTTTATGAACACACACACACACACACACACACACACACACACACACACACACACACACACACACACACACACACACACACACACACACACACACACACACACACACGCTTGGCCGATATGAGCAGGTTTGAATCTGCGTGATTACCAACTACAGTGTGCACTGTATACAACCCGAAAACCTTGAGCAGCTTTCACTGAAAAACAACGTTGCATTTATATAGACTTTCAGGGACATGTTCACAAACATTAATCTACATAATCATCTGTGTGTAACGCATGGAAAAAAAAACTTTGGCTCATTAATTTAGAAAGCATGTTGATATGGCAAATGGCTTGGGAATCGGGTCTTATTTCACAACCACGTGTCTCGTGTCTCGGGCACGAGACACTCGCTCGGGATGACGGGGCACGAGACACTCGCTCGGGATGACGGGGCACGAGACACTCGCTCGGGATGACGGGGCACGAGACACTCGCTCGGGATGACGGGGCACGAGACACTCGCTCGGGATGACGGGGCACGAGACACTCGCTCGGGATGACGGGGCACGAGCCACTCGCTCGGGATGACGGGGCACGAGACACTCGCTCGGGATGACGGGGCACGAGACACTCGCTCGGGATGACGGGGCACGAGACACTCGCTCGGGATGACGGGGCACGAGACACTCGCTCGGGATGACGGGGCACGAGACACTCGCTCGGGATGACGGGGCACGAGCCACTCGCTCGGGATGACGGGGCACGAGACACTCGCTCGGGATGACGGGGCACGAGACACTCGCTCGGGATGACGGGGCACGAGACACTCGCTCGGGATGACGGGGCACGAGACACTCGCTCGGGATGACGGGGCACGAGACACTCGCTCGGGATGACGGGGCACGAGCCACTCGCTCGGGATGACGGGGCACGAGCCACTCGCTCGGGATGACGGGGCACGAGCCACTCGCTCGGGATGACGGGGCACGAGCCACTCGCTCGGGATGACGGGGCACGAGCCACTCGCTCGGGATGACGGGGCACGAGCCACTCGCTCGGGATGACGGGGCACGAGCCACTCGCTCGGGATGACGGGGCACGAGCCACTCGCTCGGGATGACGGGGCACGAGCCACTCGCTCGGGATGACGGGGCACGAGCCACTCGCTCGGGATGACGGGGCACGAGCCACTCGCTCGGGATGACGGGGCACGAGCCACTCGCTCGGGATGACGGGGCACGAGCCACTCGCTCGGGATGACGGGGCACGAGCCACTCGCTCGGGATGACGGGGCACGAGCCACTCGCTCGGGATGACGGGGCACGAGCCACTCGCTCGGGATGACGGGGCACGAGCCACTCGCTCGGGATGACGGGGCACGAGCCACTCGCTCGGGATGACGGGGCACGAGCCACTCGCTCGGGATGACGGGGCACGAGCCACTCGCTCGGGATGACGGGGCACGAGCCACTCGCTCGGGATGACGGGGCACGAGCCACTCGCTCGGGATGACGGGGCACGAGCCACTCGCTCGGGATGACGGGGCACGAGCCACTCGCTCGGGATGACGGGGCACGAGCCACTCGCTCGGGATGACGGGGCACGAGCCACTCGCTCGGGATGACGGGGCACGAGCCACTCGCTCGGGATGACGGGGCACGAGCCACTCGCTCGGGATGACGGGGCACGAGCCACTCGCTCGGGATGACGGGGCACGAGACACTCGCTCGGGATGACGGGGCACGAGACACTCGCTCGGGATGACGGGGCACGAGACACTCGCTCGGGATGACGGGGCACGAGACACTCGCTCGGGATGACGGGGCACGAGACACTCGCTCGGGATGACGGGGCACGAGACACTCGCTCGGGATGACGGGGCACGAGACACTCGCTCGGGATGACGGGGCACGAGACACTCGCTCGGGATGACGGGGCACGAGACACTCGCTCGGGATGACGGGGCACGAGACACTCGCTCGGGATGACGGGGCACGAGACACTCGCTCGGGATGACGGGGCACGAGACACTCGCTCGGGATGACGGGGCACGAGACACTCGCTCGGGATGACGGGGCACGAGACACTCGCTCGGGATGACGGGGCACGAGACACTCGCTCGGGATGACGGGGCACGAGACACTCGCTCGGGATGACGGGGCACGAGACACTCGCTCGGGATGACGGGGCACGAGACACTCGCTCGGGATGACGGGGCACGAGACACTCGCTCGGGATGACGGGGCACGAGACACTCGCTCGGGATGACGGGGCACGAGACACTCGCTCGGGATGACGGGGCACGAGACACTCGCTCGGGATGACGGGGCACGAGACACTCGCTCGGGATGACGGGGCACGAGACACTCGCTCGGGATGACGGGGCACGAGCCACTCGCTCGGGATGACGGGGCACGAGCCACTCGCTCGGGATGACGGGGCACGAGCCACTCGCTCGGGATGACGGGGCACGAGCCACTCGCTCGGGATGACGGGGCACGAGCCACTCGCTCGGGATGACGGGGCACGAGCCACTCGCTCGGGATGACGGGGCACGAGCCACTCGCTCGGGATGACGGGGCACGAGCCACTCGCTCGGGATGACGGGGCACGAGCCACTCGCTCGGGATGACGGGGCACGAGCCACTCGCTCGGGATGACGGGGCACGAGCCACTCGCTCGGGATGACGGGGCACGAGCCACTCGCTCGGGATGACGGGGCACGAGCCACTCGCTCGGGATGACGGGGCACGAGCCACTCGCTCGGGATGACGGGGCACGAGCCACTCGCTCGGGATGACGGGGCACGAGCCACTCGCTCGGGATGACGGGGCACGAGCCACTCGCTCGGGATGACGGGGCACGAGCCACTCGCTCGGGATGACGGGGCACGAGCCACTCGCTCGGGATGACGGGGCACGAGCCACTCGCTCGGGATGACGGGGCACGAGCCACTCGCTCGGGATGACGGGGCACGAGCCACTCGCTCGGGATGACGGGGCACGAGCCACTCGCTCGGGATGACGGGGCACGAGCCACTCGCTCGGGATGACGGGGCACGAGCCACTCTCTCTGAATTACGTAGCATAGTACTGCCATCAACTGGAGGGCACTCGGCAGGTGGCTTAAGCACTCAATCAAGCACTTCAATTAAATTGTTGATAATGAACAGCTGGCCAGGCTGTGGCTGCATACCATATAAGATCACTTTAACTTTAAAGCTGGTCTTCACCGCACATGCAGAAGTTGATGAAATAAATGAATTTGTTCAAATAATGACTTTATCCGCAAAAGAGTTGATGCCTAATGTAGAACAACCTTGGAGACGTGGCAAAGCTTAATCACCCATGAAATAAACATTGCAGATAATCCGCCATGTTGCCTGCTCATCTGTGCATGTCACATGGTACATAGTTCATTGTCCGCACAAACGTTATAACTTTTTATTTTTTTAACGTCAGTTTTTTTTCTTTTTTATATATATATTTTTAGTAGCTTCGCTTTGATTCCCTGCAGACTACCTTACGAAACCTCTGAAAATATGGACACAGATTTGGCAGACACTATGGATAAGCAGTCCCTCTGGGGGACAGGGCGCAATGTCTTGCATTAAATCATATAGCTCAATGAAACTGGTTAATTTTGGCACGTTCCTACATTTTTGTTCTCTCATTATAATTCCCCAAACAGTCGAAAAAGTTAAGTTCAATGCTTTGGAAATTGCACATTTTTGTTTGTAAGTATGGAGAAGGAGGGTACATCGTCTTGCTTGCTTAAAGCAAATAGGTATATTGTCTTAGTTATAAGACTCGTTATTTCTTTAAATTATCAGATTTCACAACAGATTTTTTACACTTATTTAATCCGGATTATATCCGATCCTGAAAACCGAAATGATATTTTGATGATGTACTTTAATTTGACTGTGAGAGTAGATCGTGGAAAATCATATCATATAATGCATGAAATTGCTCCAACCTCCGAATATGAAAACTATAGAACTTACAAAAGTGATGTATTCAGCGATTTGTAGCTATGGTGAACAGGCATTTGATATTATGAGTGAGGAAAGTGGGAAAAAAAAAAACTTTATCTTAAATAAATTGTTGCGGCCTGTTCCAAATCAAGGCATGGTTGAGCAGGTCAAAAAACATGGCGGCTTCAGACCTCAGTGAAGTTACCCAGGAAATGCCTTAAGACTCCAAAGAGTGATGTGGCTGACGACGCACCTGATGAAGGATATAATTCAATAAGGCCGTTAATTATCTTCAAAAGGGGTGTTTTAATTAACCCAAACACCCAATTTCCACTCTTGCATTTCTTTGGAGTTCTCTTGGTATGCATGCAAAGTTTCAGGCTGCCAGGTTTCGTGGTTTTGGAGTTATGGAGCACACACACACACACACACACACACACACACACACACACACACACACACACACACACACACACACACACACACACACACACACACACACACACACACACACACACACACTGCAATGATTAGTTTGGGGGACTGTCGATCACCATAACTGTGCATATCGTGCCTGTTTTAATTGGTGTGCACAGTTGGACATTGGTGGTGTTTGGTTAATCCATATGCATTACCTATGTTCTCAAATTGCTGACCAGGGATCTGAGATGGAGACTTGATTCCTTTGGTTCCAGGTCTCTTCGAAGAATTCTTGGCTATCGCCGATTAGACTTTGTGTCCAATGAGCAGTTGCTGAGAGAGACTCAAATGAGATTTGTTTCCTGTATAGTCCGTGTGCATCAGCTGCGGCTGTATGGACATGTGGCTCGTTTTCCTGATGCTGATGCTGCTCACCAGATTCTCTCAGCGAGGGAGTCTCGTGAGTGGAGGAGGCCAATGGCCCGACCACGTGCCTTGTGGTTACAGCAGGTTGACCAGCATCTCAAGGAGATGGGGATGGGCCAGGCATCTGCCTGGGGGATGGCCAGACGAAGGCCCCTGGAGTACCGGCAGAAAGTGGACGTCGCGATGTGCTGCTCTGGCACATGCTTCCATCCCTGACCTGACCAAAATACTGAAAAAAAAATCACACCCGTGTCCAATGGAAGTGGTTCAGTTTGTCATTTTTAATATGAGATAGGCACATCTGAGAAACAAACAAAACCCTTTAGAATTACCCTTTAGAACACTCTTGAAGTACACATTAGAACCTTTTAGAATTAGCCTTTAGAATCCTTTATAACCCTTTAGAATGAAACACGGTGGGTTAGAACGGTCTTCTTCTTTTTTGAGAATGGATGGATGGATGGAAGAACATAGCCCAATATTGAAGTGGCTTCACTGCTCAAAAAACATCCTAATGGATGGATTTCCCTGAACCTCCCCTATTGTAACTGTACTGCCATGAGTGACTGTCGCATTGAATCACTGAAGTTTGTTTTTCTGTAGCACAGCCAGTCTGTGGTCTGCCTTGTTAGCATTGAAACATGCCATTTGTGGATAAAAATTGGAACATCAAAAAACTTGAAGACTTTCCTCGGTATCACCGTATGTTTTATGCATGTCATCAATAGTTCGTTCATGATAAATGTGTAAAATCATGGCATTTAATCCAGAACGTCTCGTGGTATCATAAACCATGATCTATATATCAATCGTGTGTACATGTAACCAAAGTCGTGTAAGCTTCATCTATCAGGGTAATATGTTAAGGTATACCATATGCCTTCACCTAAACATGGAACGTGAAGTGAACTGTTGGAGTAGCCCACAGTTTTCGAGAAATATCGATGAAAGGGGGGGGGGAGGGGAAGAAAGATGGTTGGAGAAAGGAGGCGCTGGGTGGAAGGGGGTCGGGGTGAATATTTTAGAAACTGGGGAACTCATGAAACCAGAATGAAGATCTCATAAAGGTAAAAGTAAACGGTCATGCATATTTCTGAATTTTTTGTGCAATGAGTCATCGTCATCATCATCGTCTTCTTTAATGGCTACAATTATTACCACGTTCTTGTGGGATTGGCCAGGGGAAGTCTTTGGCCTAAGTCTTTCATGAACCGGCTGGCTTGGCCTGACATCCACCAAGCTGTTCAGGCAGGATTTGGAATTGGGCCATGGTGCCGGCGATGGCTCACCAACTGTTCGAATGATACCTTGTGATCTTTAACCTCGAGCAACTAATGCTGGCAGACGGGATTTAACATCCATCCGAGGGACGGCACACGCATTGAAGAATTAGCCTGCTTGTGAAACCCCAGAATGACAGTTTATAGCTGGGCCAAGATTTGAAACCAGACTATGCAGCTTAGAGGCGAGTGTGCACACTTTGAGGCCATCCTTCCAGCCCAATTCTTGCATAAGTATCACTAAAGAACACCGTAACCTCAAATGCATGTTGTACAAGGTTTCCTCGCATTTTTGGGTTATTCTCTATATTAATTGCTACACAATTACTGAGTGGAATTGGGTAAATTGTGGGGATGGGGATGGGGATGGGGAGAGAGGGTTGGGGGTGGTGAGTGGATGAAATGTGGGATTGAAGAATTGCAAAAAATGAGTGGTTTATTTCATTGTTAAGCAGTAACTTCTATCAGATCATAATCATTTGGTGTATGATGATGCTGTAACTGTGGAGAGCAGACCAGACAAGTGCTCGAAGAGCTAACTGAGCTGCCTGTGATGGTGGAACTTGCAAGTGACTTCTTGGACCGTCACACTCCTGTCTTCCGTGATGACGTTTGCTTTTTCATCAGCCAGTCTGGTACATCTTCATTTACTTTTTATGAATGATTACAATTTTTATAATGGAAAAGCTACAAAAAAATGTCATAATACTAGGGCAATATGCAATAACATATTGTGGAAACCCAATAATTTGAAGCCCCAGTAATGCATGCACGGCAGAGTGATTTACAAGTGAAATGCTGCAGAAAATGGTCGCAGTACGAGTCGTAAAATCAGACAGCATATATTAATGTGACATTTCTTGAGGTTTTCGTCATGCTGTATTTTAGTGTTTTATCATCTGCTGCAATACTTTGTGGAAATGTGGAATGACTTCCAAAAAACTGACAACTAAGGATATAATTTTCTTCCATTTGCACAATATTGCCCAAATTAGGTTGTATTGTGCTGAAGCAGGTGATAACTGAAACCGATGCATGCCCTTTATAAGGTCATGCATACTGTTAACAGGCGTACCTGCCTCTTCTTTCAAACCTTAATTTAACTGAACACACTACTATTATGGCCTACTGATATTATGGCCCACATACCCGTATCTTCCATGCACCCTATTATGTCGCATACATTGCCATTATCCACAGCTATATTGATTATTGATTAATTATGAGGATATTAACTACTTTTGTGCACATTAAGGCTAAATTGCATCAATGAAGATTAATATGAAAATATATTGAAGCTTGTATTCCCCATGGCTCGTCGATCACTTGTATGAAGTTTCACATCGATCTGTTAAGCGGTTCTGGAGAAGATTATTAGTTTTTATTTTTAATCCAATATGGCCACCAGACCACGTGACCGATAACGTCATAAATTTAATTATTCACTCACATCAAGTTGTAGATCAGATATATGAAGTTTCAGATTTTTTTCGAAGGATTTCAATACAACCAATTAAGGCTGGAATACCACTTCACTGATTACGTTATCACCCTATGCACCCTATGGGAATTTGATGACACATGCCAAGTTTCAATTTGTTTCCTTTTCATCCAATATGGTTGCCAGACCATGTGACCTATGACATCAAAGTTAATAAATATATTCTCCATGCGGAGTTCCTCTTGTGTTTAAAGTTTCGCATCATTCAGAGAAGCAGTTGCAGAGAAAAAATATACATAGACATGGGGCACAGACAGACAGACAAACAGGGGCATTAAAAAAGTCTCGCAACCCCTTTGGTGTGGGACTAATAAATGGCAGCAGTGCTTGTCGTGATGGATTGGAAATTTGTTCACATCGCTTCAATCATCAAGTTGCTTCACTGGCTCCCAGTACACCAATGGATGGATTTTAAAGTAGTTATGATAACCCTTGAAGGCAAACACAAATTAGTTCTGGTCTGTATTTATGACTTGATCGCACCTTACACCCCTGCAAGAAACTTAATGACCAACAATTGGGAATCTCTTGGTCATTCCTAGGACAAGCCTGGTGTTTGCTTAGTTGTTAAGGTGGTTGGCTTGGGATCTTAGGGTCCTGAGTTTGAGCCCTATTACCCATTGAATTAACATCATGTGGGGTTGACTCAGCCTGTCATCTTTCTGAGGTCGGTAAAATGGTACCAGTGTACTCATATAGGGGCAAGGATCAGCAGCAGAGTCATGTCCCAACAAAATGATAGCGACCTGGCAGCCAAGCTGCCAAATGCAAGAATAATAATAATAATAATAATAATAATAATAATAATAATAATAATATTCCTCGGATTGGGATGACTACTTTTTGGAATCAATAATTTTTTCTGAAATTCTTCATTACCAAGAGTAATTTGAGTGAGAATCATGTTGGATTTCTTTTCTCACTAGAGAGTACAGAGAGCACCTTACCTCGTACAGTCTTGAGAAACAGACATGGGTGGGGTTTGTGAGTAGAAAATTTGATCGGTCGTGATGATGGACAAAATATTACGGCAAATATTGCAAGTACTGCTAAATGGAAGGGTTTTGAAAGTGCCAAAAACGGCGATTGGTGTTTTACAGTTCAAGTATATCACTTGAATTGTTCAAGTATATCACTCAATCTAATTATAATTAATATTTTAAAGGTCGAAGAAAAAAAAATCCAGAAATTTACCGCCATTGATGCAGCGTCTTGTACACCATTTGATTTAACACGTTACATTAGTTATCCGTGCCTGTTATTTGTGTCCTTTAAAACGTCCTTAAATCAGAAGGTTTCCTGTTTGGAATGATTTTCAATTTTGTTTGACTGCCAGACAGACTAAAAAAAATTATCTCGCCCCTAAAATCTAACATTCAAATGAAATGAAGTTGTTCTTCGATCATTAACTGATGTTTATAGACGGACAGACAGAAGTGAAGCAATTGCCCAACCCCATCTTTTGCTTCGCATGCATGGGGTAATAAGTTGATTTAAAAGATATTAAGTACTTCTATCAAATGAAATGATGCACATTGACAATGTGACACAAAAAAATATCAGTAGATAAATTACAAGAGTAGTTCTGAAAGGGATTTGAAGTAGACATTGTCATGAGGAGTGTGTGTATGTAGGTGAAACTGCAGACACCTTGATGGCCTTGCATTTCTGCAAGGAAAACGGAGCTCTTACAGCTGGTATCACAAATACAGTGGGAAGCTCCATCTCACGTGACACAGACTGTGGTATACACATCAATGCCGGCCCTGAGATCGGAGTGGCCAGTACCAAGGTATGATTATGTTGATCGCCACCAGTAAATCGGTCTTGTTCTTCAGTGATATTTTACAATATGGTGCAACAATGCGTGACTTCGCCGTTGTTGTTCTGTAGGCGTACACAAGCCAGGTGGTGGCTCTTGTAATGTTTGCACTCTTCATGAGTGAGGATCGGATCTCCATGAAGCAGCGACGACAGGCGATTTTTAAAGGACTGCAAGATCTGCCAGGTAAGTTTGTTCATTCGTATATGTAGATCAATGAATAAAAAGACAATCTTACCCTAATTAATTGCATTAGGAGACGTTGGAAGCAAGGATTTGTGGTTATCCACGGGTGATAAAATGATTTCGAAAATTTGGAAATTGTGTCGTCACGCTTGTAATGTACGGACGACTAAAGATATTTTTGGCACATAAATAATCCATTAGGTTTGTCCTCCACACAAATAACCTTTCTCAACTCGTACTTTATTCTGCCTTTCATGAAGATGATTGCAAGTCAAATTTTAACCACATCATCAACTGATGATGGACAAGAGAATAGGCTTAATGTTCTTTCAAACTATGGAGTGCTTGAGTTTCTGCAGTCTGCTTGCACTTGAAAAATCAGAAATTAAAACTAACTGCAAAGTAATGCATATTATTAACCAAGAACTGACAACCCTGTAGTTGGCAAGTTAACCACAGCTTTTTGATTCCTTCCACCTACTCCTCCCTTATCATGCCATCTTTCTCCCATAGATCAAATCAGGGAGGTTCTACAAATTGATGATGATGTTAAAGAATTGGCTGCAAATATGTACAAACAGCTGTCACTGCTCATCATGGGTCGTGGATACAACTATGCTACCTGTCTCGAAGGAGCCCTGGTACGTTGCAAATGCTTTTTTTTGATTGAAAGATACATGGAGGAAAGGGAAATTCTCCCAATGCAGACTGCAGCCTGTAAACAACTCGATGCTTGAGTACGCCACCACATGTTGTAGCAATACAATGACCAAGCATGAAATAAAGCAGTTACAAAACAATAAAGCAGAAAAAAAAGACGTTGCATTGCCCCAAATGCTTTGAAAGCTTTCATGTCAAAGACAATGGAGAGCAGTGGAGCAACTGAGACTGCATTTTGCAGTGGGCAGTTTTGGGGTTTTTCATATATTGTGACGAAACCAGACTGCGTGTGTACACACTGTGATTACACAAAGATGTGTCTGTCACCGCCATTGTCAGACAGATTTCCATAAGCACGTGTCACCTTCCACATACGCAAACACAATACCAGGAGCAACATCAGCAGCCATGGGGCTACAACTACAAAGGTAGAGGGTGGAGGTAGTGCGTGTTATGCTGTTCACCCTTTGGGCGACATAAAAAATTTGCAGCAATATATATATATATATATATATATATATATATAAATGTATGTATATATTGTTGTGGTTACCAGATTCGCAAACCACCATTCAGGTCCCTTAGGTGAGGTATCTCGGTAAGTGCATGTGTAGTTAGGCCCAAACCCGTTGTCTAGTGGGAATACATGTCATTTATACGTGCTGCGACTCTTCAGGATAGCCGTTTTTCTTTTACTATCTTTATTTTGGACCAATCGCCACCATCACAACCACAACATCAACCACCGACCACAACCACCGCTTCACCACAACCGCCACGACCTTTACCGTCACAACTCGCCACCATCGCATCACCGTCGTCTCGCGCCACTCATGGGCACCGATGCTGGACTCGTGTAGGGCGCACGTTGAACAGCGTGTACAAAATCACGGATTTTCTGCTTCAAAAACGGATCCAAAACGACACACGCCCACTTTTTGCCGTCCAATCGGTGAGCGAGGGGCGAATTGGCCCCGCCCCCAGGGCGATCGATATATGCAAATTTGTGGATCAAAAAGCCTTCACGCCCACTTTTTGTCGGGCCAATGGGGAGCGAGTTGAAAGGTCAAAGGCGAAGTTACGGGGGGATAAAAGGACGGTGTTCGTCAGTAAAAGGGTAGTAAAAAGTCGGAACGAGGAAGAAGGGAGTCGTAAAGGTCGGAACGAGGCGAAGGAGAGTCGGAACGGAGGGGACGAGCTGTGGAGAGGCGGCGAGTCGGACGAAGGGTGCTCGCGTCGTGCAAGGAGCTGCGCGCCCGAGGGAGGCCGGCAGCGCGACCTGGCCGAGGTGGAGACGCTCGTCGCACATAATAAAGATCCTCTATACCCCGAGCATCAGCAACCCCCCTCCTGTTTCCCCCCGCGCTGAGATAGTGCGACCAAGGGGGCCCCGTTCCCACCCCCTGCCAGGCACTGTCCACGAGGCCCGCGGGTTGCGGGGCCATCGCCGCTCCGCGTCTCATCACCAGACGGGTAGGCCCGACCAGGTCTCGGCCCCAGGCCTACCCCATCCTTGGGGGTATTTCTTTTCCTTGGTTTTGGGTATGTGTTGTCGGCGCCGTCTGTGAAGTAGAATTGTATAAGTGTTGCCGTGTGCTCGGTAGTCGGAATTAGCTCTGCACTGTGTTTTCACTTTTATGTTTGCTTTTTGTGTAAATGGAATTGTGTTTTCTTTTTTGTGTGCATTTGGTGGAATTGTATTTGTGTGCTTCCCGTGTGCCGAGAATAAATGTGCTTTATTGTTGAACTGTTCTCCCGCTTCGCTTCGTCTTTTTCCCCATTGAACCCCCATCTTGCTTCACGTAAAGGGTTGGTAGTGGGCTGAGTACGCCCGATAATTAATCGAACCGTCGAGGTCGACGATAACACCGCTCGGTTATTCTGATAGTACGGAACGGGTCGCTTAAGTGGCCCGTGTCCGAAGTCGACCTGCGGCGAGGTGCGATCGCCCGGTCTACCCTCCGCGTGGGTACTTAGGTAGTTCGAATTTGGCGAGCAACCCTATCCCACGCGGGGGCTGATTGGCTCGATCGCGGTGAGACCGAAAGGTCCACCCGTGACTGGTTCCCGGCGTTAGTCCGAGAGGGTCACGACTGGATTGTCCGTCCGGTGGGCGACGTGCCGCGATTCGAGTTACGTGGCCGTCGCACGCCGGCGGGCGCGAAAACCGCAACAATATTGCAGTTCTGCAAAACCACATGCTTCTAAGGCAATGGCACCCAACATACAGTGAGAGTGATCCCCAGGCAGTTATTTCGTTAGTCTTCCTGCAGCCAGATCTTCCCCTCATGTCAAGTGGGTTAATGGGACGAAGTGTGTTGCGTGGGTCTTGTAGCTTGATCGAATTATACCTTTTCCTTCCATTCCATCCTGATTTCCATCCAACCCTTTTCTTTTAACATGGTGCAAATCAAATCAAGCACAGCACCCAGGCGGCCGCCTGTGAAAGAATCACAAAACGAGGATGCTCCCCGGCACGCATGTGGTGTGCCCTTTCATTCAAATCTGCGCACCAATTTACAACAGCACCTCACCTTGCTCAACCTTTGCTCACCAAAAACTCACCACCTCGACCACCAACATCTCCCGCACATGGGAAAAATCATCCCGTGCCTCCTCGCACCTCCGCATCGATACAATTCGCCACCAAACAGAGGCGTGCTGCATGGCCCAGGCCACTCGGACCACGTGGCGTTGGGACAAGCCAAGCACGTTAACATCACCAACCGCATCTCCCCGGGGATGCCCCGAATGTGCACGTGGGACCGACACGACCCTCGTCCAGTCGCCAAACACGGCAGGACGGGCAGTGAGGGACGACGGTTGCGGGGGGGCAGCCTGGGAGTTCGGTACGAGGCTCCAGGCCGTGTCGCGCCGGATGTGCGCATGGGACCACTTCCGGCCCCAGGAGCCTTGCAGGACGGAGCTATGACTGCCGTGGCCCAATAAGGAAGCGCGATTCGCGTCACGTCGCATCGCTTCGGGTCATCACCCACACTTCGCCCGGGGCTTATAAAAGGCGGATAACAAAGCCGTCCGCTCTCTGCTATTTTTCGCCTGCCTGCTTCGCCTTGGTCTTGGTCTGTTTGCCTCGCCCTCTCCTTCGTCTCTCTGCTCCGCCCTCTCTTCACCGCTCCTCGTTGTCTGCCTGTCGCTGCATCTACACTCGGGGTTGGTGTGCGACAGACGTTCTTCCGGGACCAGTGCGGAGCAGCCGTTTCAATGAGCCCCAGCAAAGTGATTGAGCAGGAGATAACGCGCTGACTCTTAAGGTGGGATAGCTCAAGCAGAGCGTCTCCTAAAGCGTACTGGGTTGTGCAGTTTGATGACCGCACCAGGTATTGCAAGGCCATTAGTCCTCATCTGCTCTCTTCCCTTCTGGCTATCTAATGGCGCGCGTGTGTGTGTGTGTGTGTGTGTGTGTGTGTGTGTGTGTGTGTGTGTGTGTGTGTGTGTGTGTGTGTGTGTGTGTGTGTGTGTGTGTGTGTGTGTGTGTGTGTGTGTGTGTGTGTGTGTGTGTGTGTGTGTGATGGCGCCTGTCGTAGCATAAGTTAAGATTGTAGAAGATATAACGGGATAAGTCTGCTCTGTGTCTGCTTTTGTAAATTGCTTGCCTTTTGTCGCTCCCCACAAATTCCTTGCTATCCCTGCTGTACAAAATAATACTCCCCATTCACTGTGCCACATACTGTACCTTTCTTCGCTAATTGTAAATAAATGCTTTGTATGGAAATGTTCCCAACTCGTTTTCGTCTTTTCCTTCATTGATCCAGCATGGTCCGTAAACAGGCTTAGCCGGGACGTTATCCTCAACGATCTGTTTTCCTAGCCGGTATGTCCTTAAGCAGTTACGCTCAGCTGCATCTGATCTGGTAAGGTGATCCGGTTTGAACAAAGCGTACCAAGGGTGTGTCCCCCGGTAATTAAATCACGTGACCATTAGGTAACCGGTAATCATTAGACGGAGGGACCCTGAGCCACGTGGTTGAGTTATTCCGGAGAGTCTGGTGGGAACCCGGGTTAGTTCCCCCCCCCCCCCGTGGTCTTCTCGCCCCCAAACCTGGGTCCACAACACTTTTGTGTCAGGAGAGGTATGAAACCTGGACACTTTGGTGTCTGGAGCGGGATTCGAACCTGGGGTGTGCTTAACGCACCCCCGAAATTAAGAGCAGATTCAAATATTGTTGCAAACCCAACTGAGGGCAATCTCAGTTCTTTCCACAAAGCTCGGAACAAGTGTGTATCTACCCTCAGGAGAGCCAGAAAACAACATCTTTCTCATCTCAAGTCTGAACTCTCAAACCTCTCTCCCTCCTCAAAATCCTGGTGGTGTTTAATCAAATCTGTTTCTGGTGTATGTTCCCCCTCCATCCCCTCCCTTACCTCAAATGGCTGCACTGCTGATTCCACACGTGATAAGCTGAATGTCTAAACTCGGTGTTTGCAGCTAAATCTTGTGTCCTAAACCCATCACTATCTCTACCCACTTTACCCAGTCGCACCCAACTGTCCCTGGACTCTGTATCCTTTTCTCCTGACAAGGTGGAGAGCTTGCTTTCAAACCTCGAGTCAGATTCTGCAACCGGTCCAGACGGCATCAGCCCACGTGTCCTCAAAGCCTGCTCTTCTGCTCTTGCTCACCCTCTCTCTGTTCTATTCACCCTCTCATTTTCCCAAGGTCATCTGCCATCTGCTTGGAAATCTGCTAACATCACTGCCCTGCATAAAAAAAGGTGCAAAAACAGATCCCTGTAACTATAGACCAATCAGCCTTCTCCCAATCATCAGCAAGGTTATGGAATCCATCATCGCTTCAGACATGAAATCCTTCCTCTTCTCCAATGGCTTGATTTCCAATCATCAATTTGGTTTCAGACCAGGTCACTCTACCCTAGATATGCTGCTACTGCTCTCCCATCAATGGATGGAGGTCCTCAATGCCAGACAGGAAATCCGAGCCGTATCCCTGGACATATCACGTGCTTTTGACACAGTCTGGCACCCTGCCCTACTCACCAAACTCTCTTCCCATGGTATTCAAGGCCATCTCCACTCATGGCTCGCAGACTTCCTCTCCTGTCGCAGTCAACGCGTGGCCCTAAATGGAGTTCTTTCATCCCCTCTTCCTGTGAAGGCTGGAGTTCCTCAAGGTAGCGTTCTGGGCCCTGTTCTTTTTCTGGTTTTCATCAATGATCTCTCAGACTCTCTGGAAAATCCTCTATTTCTCTTTGCCGATGACTCCACCCTCTGCCGTACCATCTGTCATCCCTCAGACCGGCAAGCAGCAGCTTCTTCGCTCACTGCAGATCTGGATAAAATCACAAACTGGTCCAACACGTGGAACATGTCTTTCAATCCAGACAAATCTCACACTCTCACTATGTCTCTTCGAAAGGACCGTTTAGAAAACCCCCCCATCCACTTTCTCAACAATCCTCTGGAAGAAGTCTTTTCTTTCAAGCTTCTGGGTCTCACTATCTGCCATGACCTTTCCTGGGAAAGTCACATTTCCAACCTTGCCTCAAAAGCCAGTCGCCGACTGGGAATCCTCCGTCGTGCAAAGTCCTTCCTCGGTCCTCTTGAGCTCCTGACCACTTACAAAGCTTTTGTCCGTAGCCTGATGGAGTACTGCTCTCCCCTCTGGGCTGGTGCTCCTGCCTCCCACCTTTCTCGACTTCACGCTGTCGAAACCAGGGCTTTTAAGATCATTGGCATCTCCCGCAATGAAGCTGAGTCTTTGGGCCTCTCACTCAATCACCGCAGGTTGGTCGGTGGTCTTTCTGTCTTCTACCGACTCCTCTCCAGCCTTGCCCCCCCCTGCTCTCTCTGCGATTTGTCCCAACCACATTTCCACAGGGCGCTCAAGGTCCGCCAACAACCCCCTTCTGGTAAAACTACCAAAATCACGAATCACTGCTCATCTTCACTCTTTCATTCCTCGTTTTCGCCGCCTTTGGAATAAACTTCCTCACTCTATTCTTTCCCATTCTTCCCTCCAGGCTTTCAAAACAGCTGTTCACCACCACCTCTTATCTTCCCCCATCCAAATCCTCGATCTTTTCTACCCCCGATAATCCACCCAAGCCCACTTCCTTCAATTCTCCTGCTTTCCTTCCTGAAAGTCCCTGTAATGTCCATCTTCTCCTCGCCATGTTCCCCGTCCCATCCCCATCCCTCTCCCTTCCACAGTTCACCTGTGTCTGTTCCCCAATGATTTGTCCCTTCCACTCCCGCCCCTCTTGTCTCATGCCTCCTTGCTGTGAGTTGTGTGTTGGCTCTCATACGAGCCTCGACCAAGGTATACAAAAAAAAAAAAAAAAAAAAATAAAATATAAATATAAATTTTATTTAATTATTTGTACAGACCATGGCAGACCAAAACGAGCTGCTTCAGGTAGGTTTTGAAACAACAATGTTGGAGGAATCCATGGCTCAGGACAATAGCTTTGAGGGAGATCGTTCCCTGCAGCCACACCCAGAGGTAACGTTGGGGACAACTGCGACAACAACAATACTTCTGAGACCCCCACCATCAAATTTCCTTCACAGAGGACTTGGCAATCCCTATGGGATCCACACCCAATCAGAGCAGATTGGCTTCGCCACAGCCATTTGACATGAATCAGATGTTGCAAATGAAACAAATGATGGATGAAATGGAAGGGAATACACAAGCAGGACAAAACCAACTGAAGGATGATATAAACGGGAATATGCAAGTGATGGGCAATAGCATCAAGGAGGAAATGAAGGCGGAACTGGAAAAGGTAAAGGCAGGGCAGCAAAGCTTGGACATCGAACTGGCAGAAGTAAAGGGCGAGATGCAAAACATGGACCGGAATTTCGCAAATGAAATCAGGACAGTACATGAGGAGATGAACAGGTTAGGGAGAATGTGGAAGGTTTTTGGACCACGATGAAGACTGGTGAGGAAGAAGTGATGAATATAAACAATGGCGGTTAAGAGAGAAGTATATAAACTCAGATAGATAGAGACGAAAAAACAGGAAATGGGCTGGTGATTAAAGAAACACGAGGACGAGACCAAAATGTTTCAACAAAACAAAGGGGGAATTATCAGAGACACAAAGAGACATGTAACGGGTGAAGAACGGATTGCATACGGTAAAAGAGGAGCAAACAGAAATAGAAGAAGAGGTGAAGGTCATTAAGATTGAGCTTGTTGAATGTCTTGAGACCCGATGTAAGGGTCAGGATAACCTACTTCAGGAAAACAGGGAGAGGATACACTCCCTCGAAGCAGACCATGACCAGGTGAGTCCAGTAAGTCTGCGTGAGGTGGAGCAGGAACATGATGTGATAGGGTACATGGTGAGTTTTTTTTTTTTGGGGGGGGGGGGAATCCCCGGGATCTCTTGGGCTAACACAAGCCTCCAGTATGATTTGTGTCAAAATGTATGCAGGGCATGAGGAACATGGCATGGATGAATGTGCAAGCCAGTGTGGGGCACACATCAACCCAGACGGGGGTAGTGGTTAGTGTGACGGATGGGAGTGATGAGCCTCCCGAGCGTGATAGTTATACTTTGATACCGCGCCAGCTTCATGGGACTCTGCGTGCGTGGTCCGTGCTTGGCAAACCGCCCAAGCGTGGACCATTGAATGAAGTGCTCATGGCTTCGGAGGAGTCTGCATCGAGACGCTCCATGCCGGATAAGTTACCGGAGCATGGACTGCTAAAAGGGGAGCGAACAAAGGGATTATGTCAATTTGGAAAAAAAAAATTCCCATGGGAGCCCATGTCCGAGGCCTGACGTGCTCGAGGGACGCCCGGCATGAGTGGAAACGGCTGCGTGACCACCGGAGTGGGCATGGAGTAGCTCATGGGGTGGCCCATATGTGAGTGATATCGGTGGGGATCCTGCAGCACAAACGGTGGGTATGCGGGACGCATTGGCGTTTCCTGTGGGAGATAACCCAAAAGCCGGTGCAAGCAATTAGCAGGCGACGGGCACGCTGCCGACCACCCCCGTGGAGGCGGAAGGCTCACTGAGACTGCTCATGGGTGAGCATCCTCGCCAGACATGGAATGTGTGGTCAAGGGCGTAGCTTAACGAAATCGAGTTAAATGGAACTTGCATTTGAGTAAGGGATGATGGGGAGCATGAGTTAGTTAGGGGAACATAGTTAGTAGAGCGTCTGTATGAGTGGCAAAATGATGAAGGAATGCGGGTCAGCAGGCCCGATGTAAATGGAGTGAATGTGGAATGCATGGTGCGAACGAATGATTGGGGGAGGAGTGAATCCTACCCAAGGGAACCCATGGTTGGAGTAATATTGTTGCGAATCTGGAAGCCATTATCGCACTCATCATTCAGGTCCTTTAGCTCAGTTATCTCGGTTAGTGCATGTTCTATAGATAGCTCGCCTTCCATTGTTTAATGGGTAAATCTATGTAAATGCGCTGTGATTCATTTTAATAGTTAGGGTTCGATCAGAACGACCCTCCTCCACAACTAAGAAGAAGAAGAACCCTCCCGTCCCGTGATTCAATGGCGTAAACAGGAATGACGGTTGGCGCGGATCCGGAAGAAAGCAACGTAAACAGCCCCCACCCGCGATTGCAGGGGGGCGGCGCACAAGGGCGAATGAGTCACGCCGGAAGCGAGGCGGGGCTGAGAGGGATAAGAGGGGGACCCTCTGCTTGGCTCGGGTTGGTTCTGGTTAGTCTTGGGTTAGTCTTCGGTGAGCCTTCGGGGTTCATCGGGTTGTTGTTCTGGTGCTGGTTCAGCTCGGCTGGAGTAGTTGGTTCTTCTGGTGGCTGTTGTTCTGCTCCATGGCCTCATCTTGGCTCGGCTGGCTCTTCTTGGTGTGTGGAGCTCTTCGCGTTCTCTGCTTGGTTCCCGGTTTGGTGCGACTTCTTGGCCTCATCTTAGTTGGTGGTTCTTCGGGGAAGCGACGCATCGGGTTGGGAAGGATCGGCGCCTCATCTCACCAGCACGTGGTCCGGAGCGCGAGGGGATCCGCTGGAGCTCGGAAAGGATCGCGGCTCGCGGTGATTGGATCCAGCTCGCCCACGCTGGTGCCCGGTCCGAACAGCTTGAAGACCACACGAGGTGGAAAGGTCCGAGGCAGACCCTGGGCTTCAGCTCATCTGTCCCTCCGAGCTGAAGTCTGCATTAAAGGCATCAGTCACCATTTATTGGGTGTGTGTGTGTGTGTGTGTGTGTGTGTGTGTGTGTGTGTGTGTGTGTGTGTGTGTGTGTGTGTGTGTGTGTGTGTGCGCGCGTATATGTGTCTGTGGGCCTGTCTAAGAAGTAGAAAACTGTTAAGTGCTTTGTTCGCTGTATATGCTTGCATTTATTGTATTCGGTATAGTTCTGCTCTTTTGTGTTCCCAAGTTCTCCATTATTACTGTATAAATAAACCACAATTGTTAAACGTATCAGCTCATTTTATGTTTCTTCCATTGGCTCGACATGACGCGTGTTTGAGGATTAGTGTTGGTAACTTGTTCATTTGGTCCGGCCCGACTTTGGTAATTCTGCTCGGTTACGCCAGATCCGAGTCGGCGATAGCGATTCGATTCAGACAAAGTCGGCCGAGGGTGAACTTCCCCAGTAGTCAGACCACATGGGTACTTAGATGAATTGAAATTGGCAATCGACCGTACCCCACGTGGTCTATCCATTGGCGAACTTCGGTCCGATAAAGGACCCGTGAGTTCTGGAGTTATCCGGGGTGACTACCTTTACATTCCGGGCGATCGGTCGAGCCGGCTCACGGCTCCATCTCGCGGTCACGGCCCCGTAACAATATTAGTTTGCGGGATAGTCAAAATCACAAAGGGATGTCGTTTTGTGGTTGGTGTTGAATGAAGGCACGAAACGTTTTGCAGGGTGCAGGAGACTATTAACTGGATGGGAGCGTGGCTTGTGGAAGATGAATATCGAGTGGAGGGCACCCCAGGCGCTGGAGTAGTCGGCCAGAGTAGGCCGTGGGTCCAAGGGACCGAGGAGTTAGAGTAGGTAATGGACACGGGTACCCAGGGAAATGGGACCCGGAGCACCAAAATGCCATGTGGGCATTGAGGAGGAAATGCCAGTGAGAGCATTCCCCACGTTAGTGAGGAGTCTGTAGGCTCGGAGACAGCCTCAGCGACCCAGGTGTGCTGAAGAATGAGTTTGGCAGGAAGGCAGACCTGTAAGTGGAGTCGCGCTGCTCTGCCACAAAATTGTGTAAGAGCACGGAGAAAAATTTGCGGGCCAGGCCCAAACTCATAATAAACACCAACACAGGCGACGGGAATCATGGTTGCTAGAACCGATACTTTAAGGAGACAGGCATGTTGAAAAGCCCTGGGGATGGTTTAAACATCAATAATTTATAGGACAGATTAGA
>NC_140970.1:64311940-64401940 GCF_056783735.1 Eptatretus burgeri | reverse complement strand
AAGATCTCCATGGTAATAAACATGAAGGACGTGGAGGGTTCAGAGGATCCATCTCGACGAGTCTGGCTTCCCAATCCAGAGGGAAAGAAGCTGTCTGACCTCTGCTCCTCCCAAAGTAAAAATCTCTTTACGCTCCTCGAGCTGCCAGAAGACTTTCTCGAGGAAAAGGATCCATCAAACTGGAAGAGCTTTGAATCCTACGTCAAAGCAAAGCAGAGGGTTGACTCTTTGAACGTCGTGAATGATGTGGCCGAAAGAGGCGTCGCCCTCATCCAAGATTTCACTAAAGCTGGTCGAACAAGAGATGAGGCTCAAGTGCAGTACCTTGTTCAAGTGATGGAGGATGACCGACGGAAATACCCAAAGGCCTCAAAGGAAACTTTGATTTTATAAAGGCATATTATTTACTTTTCAGGATAATTTTTTTAAATTGTTTTCATCAAAAGAGATTTTCATTTTAATTTAGCCATGTTGTACTAATGGAGAAGGATGTCAAGTGCCTGCGCAAGTCCTAAATATTATTTAATCTTAATAAAACTTGGAAGATTTTAGTTTTTCATGAAACCTCACCATTTGGAAGGTTCTGCAAACTTCTATTGCAAATTTGAATATTCACCATAGTAGCTAGAAGCACCCTAAATGTGTATATATATATATATATATATATATATATATATATATATATATATATATATATATATATATATATATATATGTATGTATATATTTCCAGGTAAAGGCCGTCACACCAAATATTGAAATTTCATGCAATAATATTGTAAAATAAATTTATTTTTGAGCTCACCTGGACTTTAGTCCAGTAAGCTTAAGCAATTTGGCTGTATCTGTCAGTCGGTGAGTCAGTGAGTGAGTGAATGAGTCAGTCCATAAACCCCTAATTCATTTGAACCAAATACATGATTTTATTGAAACTTGGCCACAAGCTTTATATCTGGTGCTGAACGAAGGTATCTTGACTGCATCAAAACATGCACTCATTAAGAGGGTTTACCAGGGGGTTAGGGGGAAGGGTGAGGGATTGACCCTCCAAAATAGGTATTTGCTCTCTTCTCCAAAACTACAAACACGATTTTCATGAAACTTGACCACAACCTTCATCACCTGTGATGTCCCAAAATACATTGAGCGCATCAAAATCTGCGCAAATGAAAGGATTCTGTGGGGGAGGGGGGTGTGGGTTGAGTGACTGTTGCTCCTGATTCAAATGAGCTTTTGTTGCTTTTGGTAGCTTTGATCCTATCCTGATCCTATTTGTAGCTTTCTTTAATAAGGCATGATTATGGTGACACCTTTTATTTATCAAAATATGTCACTGTGACAATAAAAAATGTTATGTTTATTTACAAGGTGGCCAAAGCCAAAAAAGAAACATTTTTCTGGTGTCAATGGAGTGTATATGACTGGGTTGACCTCTGGTAGTGACAGTAAAGAGGAGATTCCTATGATTCCTGGTATGTGTTTTGTGCAGAAAATTAAGGAAATAACATACATGCATTCCGAGGGCATCTTGTCTGGCGAGCTCAAACATGGACCGCTGGCACTGGTTGACAACAAGATGCCGGTGATCATGATTATCACAAGGGATGGTACATATACCAAATGCCACAACGCACTCAAACAGGTCACAGCCAGGCAGGTACGTTTGTTGAGAAAGCATGTTCACTCATCCCACAATGGTGGATCCAAGTCCACTCACACCAATCCCCCCCACCTCTAAAGGCCACGACCACACCATTCCAGGTCGAATCTTCTTGAGTCAATAGTCAAATCGAGTTTGAATGGCATTCCCTGATCGTTTTGTGACTCGATTTTTAAACAAACATCACTGAATAAAGCATGTACATACTGCTACATTCAAAGAACTTATTTGTTGATAGAATCACTAAATGGTTGGTCTGTTAGTGTTCTTATTAGAACCCGTTTTATGATTTGAGGTACCTATGTTAAAATCACATATACCATATGTGTTTGTCTGACATGCCATTAGTTATTTATATACATTTTTTATGTACAAATATCTCGTCACGAGGAGGAGTTAAACGACAGAGGGAAGCAGGTTCACAAACTGACAGAGGATTGTCAAGAACATGGAGACAAAGACATTGTACAAGAGTAGATGAGTAGCAGAAAAAAAGAAGAGTGATGGGAGAGGGATCACCTACACTCATTTGTTCCTCTTTTCTCCCACCTCAGTCTCTTCAACCTCATTCTTCCCTCCAGGGCTTCAAGAGTGCTGTTCACCACCATCTCAGTTATCCCTCATCTGCAACCATGATATTTTTTTGTACCCCATTAATGCTCCCCAAGCTTACCTCTTTCTAGGGTTCTAGATTTTGCTTCCATTTCTGTGATTGAGAGTTTGCAGCTGTATCCATCTTGTTCATCACCTGTGTCCTCCCCTTTCTCTCATTCTTCCCCATGTCCCTTATCCCTCCTTGTCTCCCTCTATTTTGTCATTTCACCCTACTGTTGGTGTGTTCCCCTGTACCCCCTCTTCCTGCTGTTCTTTTCATGCTATTACAACTTGGTCCATTTCCTGTTATAGCTCCCTCACGAGCCTTGACTGTATCAAAAAGAAAAAGAAAAAGAGGAATGAAGGAATTAGGATAACAAAGTTTGGACGTAAGGACGATGTATATAACCATCGGGATATACTGTATTTACTGGATTACACACATGCTCGAAAAGGCCCTCAGGGGAAGGTGAACGTGAACGTGAACAACAAGGAAGAATAACTTTTTCTTTGAATCCTGGTGTTGGCTTTATGGTTAAAGTGTCTGGCTTAAGATCTAGATTAGGGTCCTGAGTTTGAGCTCCTGCCATGCTGTTTAAAATAACACCGGTGGGTTGACTCAGCCTGTCATCCTTCCAAGGTCAGCAGAATGAGTACCAACTTACTGTGAAGAATGAGTCATTCAAGTATCCTGCGTCATCAGAGTGACGGCCCATCCAGGGTTGTGCCTCCCTAGCCAAGGAAAAACTGCCTTGGCAGCTTATTTACATCTGAAGATGTGAAGGGAGTGGTTATTCTTATTATTATCAATACTGCAAAGCATATTGAAGAAACGCTGTGCACAAAGTTGTAGTCAGCCTCAAAAGAAGCACCTTAAAGCAGAACATTAGCATGACATGAAATTATCGATGACACCATCTTGACAATTGGGGGTGAATTGACCTATTACCTAATGCACAAATGATGAACTCTCCCAATTATCTCAAACCTGTTCAGGCCAAGATGTTACAAACAGGACAAGACCAAAAAAGATGGGATCCAGCCATTAACATTAAGAGAGTAAATATAGAATACCAGAGGAGATGTGACTACAACAAAAAAGGCATTGGACTTGAAAGTGGATTGGGAGAGTAGCCAGGGTAGCTTGGTTCCACACAGGTGCGAAAAATGTATGAAGACAGAACACTGACACAGAATGTGAGAAGTAAGGAGAGTACAACATGGAGACACTTAATGATATGAATAGACAAAAGTTGGATAAAAAGGACTTTGCTTGCGGTGACAATGGAGCATCTATGAGAGTTTACAACCCAAGATCATTCGGTGAGATAGGAGGAAAAGTGGTTTCCACAAACTCAGGAATGTGGGCCTGAAGTCTAACTTCATCCTCTTTAAAACCATGTGATAGAATGGCAGCAAGTGAAAATCCTCCATGTCGTGACAACATAAAAATCATTTGAGGTGGTTCATAGTTCGAGACATATCGGGTGGAAGTAATTCCGATAATATTTCGAACAGGATTCACAAGGGTGAAATTATCTTCTCAACAGGGCCTCCCAGTGGTTCTTTGTGAGAAGGGTGACAAAGAAACCATGAGCCTTGCCTCCAAGGCTCTGCTACTCCCATCCACTGTAGATTGCCTTCAGGGAATCCTTGCCGTCATCCCCTTGCAGTTGCTGTCGCTGCATATTGCCAATCTGCGGAATATGGATGCAAGTACCTTTTTATTTTTTTAATTTAGCTTTTATTTATGAATTTAGCTGCTAACCCCCACTTTAGCAGGAAAAAATGGCTGTAAAATGCTTGTTGTTGTGTTGTATTTAGCTGATCCTTTCACTGTACACAATGTGTTAGGAAAGCAGGAAATTTAATTTTTCTTGAACCTCAAATCAAAACATTGTCATGAAAAATATTGAAAATGAGAATGGCTCTCAGTCGAGCGCATACCTCCACCAGGCTGAACAGTTTGTTTTGTATCCCACAAATAGGCCAGATCTTGATCCGGACCTGAACAAAGATCTTATCTGCTTGTTCTTGTCACCGACCCAACTCATCCAACTCGTTTCGTTTTGTTTCGTTTCAATCTGTCCATAATGTTTTTGAGATATCGTGCCATTTCTTGTTTTTGGCCATTTCTCTCAATGGTGAAGAATCGCTTCCAATTCAACAAACATTATCATATCCAGATCTTCACCAAAATCTCATCAATTCTTCCTTATCACACACCCAACCTGTCCACCAAGTTTTGTCCGAATCCGTTCCTAACTTTTTGAGATGTCCTGCTCACAGAAAAACAGACAAACGGGTGAAAACATAACCTCCGTCCACCGTCCGTGGCGGATGTAACAAAAACTTCCATCAACAACAAATCATTCAATGCCATTGAAAGTTATTATTTTCTTTTTTGCAACACTCTATTTTCACTTGATGGTCACACTCACTGCCTTTATGCATCCCTTTTCAGGTGGATTGCCCCAGGAATTTGGCGAAGTCTGTCACCGTGGAATAACGTTTCAGTGTTTTTGAAGCGACGTATCCATCTTGTGGCCCGATTGTGCAATACGAATTCTAGCCATTGTTCTTCCTTCGTCATTCTTATTGCTAATCTTTAGAGCATGTTTTTTTTTCAAAATCTAGGACCTCTAAATGAAGGTATTCAAAATAATTTGTACAGTGCTGATGTTTTTCACGAGTTGCGGCTTGCACCAAAACTTTTGCGGCGGTTTAAAATGGTGAACTTAAGACTTACTGAAATCGAGGTATGGTTTAATTTATATGCAGAATTTATTACGAGTTAAACTCGGTGTCTATTGTCATTATGCTACTTTTAGATTGCTGGACATTTTACTGTGATTTTATTTTCGATTATCCAGCATATTGTATTTTTTAATTGACTGAAAAAGCTTGATAACTCAAGGTGCCTTGCAACGAATATGTTGTGATTTTTGTTTTTAACTTAAAAGCTATTTTTGAACCAAAAAAAGCTTCTTGTTGGCTACATGGCAAATCTTTGTCAGGCTATTTTAGACTTTTAAAACGAGAAACTTACAAATGGAATGTTTTCAAACGTCATAACGGTTTGGATTTGACGCCTCTTAATTTGAAATGGTATAATGTGCCTTAACTGAGCTATTCTAAAGAGGGAATGCACAATATAGTATTGCTTTTTATTTATGACCATTGAACTGTGCCTTTTGGGTTCTGGGATATGAAGGTGCTCATTACATGTGGTAATTAGAAATAATGGTGCACCAAAAGCACATGTTATTAGGTTTTTTAGTTTGTTGGATGTATTTGTTATGGGATTTGTTTACCACAAACTTCACTGGAGCATGCAAGAAAATGTAAAAATGTTCTTTAATCTATGGTTTGGGTTCAAAAAAATAAATAAAATCTTTACTGTGTAATTATCATCATTCCGTATGCAGCACCTGACTGGTGGTTTGCATCATTGCTGGGAGCGCAGGTGTGTCGCTGACGCAGTGCTCTCCGTATATGTTCGAGCAGGAATTTGAAATTTGGCCAAAGTGTCAGGAATAACTCACCTACTCTTTGTGAAAGACACCGTGGGATATTTTACATTCACCAGCAGATGCTCGCAAGGAGGACACCCGACTTAATGTCGATCTGAAGGACAGCACACTTTGTAATGTAACACCTTGCCTGTGAAGCACCAATCCGACAGCTTATAGTCAGCTCAGAAATTGACCCCCAAACGAGACGGCTCGATGGTAAGTGCATTGCATCTGCACACCCAGGCAAAAATAACATTCCTTTTCTGCAGTAATTCTCTGCAGATTACTGGAGTATATGAGAGTACAACTCTCATATACTAAAGTTTTAACTGCAGCATTTTGCCTGCACAATCTTGTCTGTTAAATTGTAAAATCTGAAAACTCGTTCTGAGTTTTTAAAAGCCGGCATAACAATCCTGGCAGTATGGCATAATACCTGCAATGCAAAATTGGTCTTTCGATCTGGTATTTAGGTCGTTGATGTTGAGCCGAGTTCATGCTAGAGTGACCAAATCGCTCTTGAATACGTGGCCTCCACATCCGAGCAGATCTTTCTCAGAACTCACGTCAGCACACGGCAGATTAATACATTTCAATCACATAACTTTATTGAGTGGTCCACATCTGAGAAATTTGCAGGGCAACCAAGTTCCAGCATTTTTTTTCATCCCATTATGCTGACTGTTGGTGCTGTTGGTATTTTAGTCAACAATGGCTTCAGCAATTATTGATAAAAATCTGGCAATTATCGTCGTCTCTTCTATAGTTGCAATTTTAAATGAGATAGCCGACTGAATGTACAAGTGAAATGCTGGGCAAGACTATGGCGAACGATTCAGCAAAAATACAAGGCACATATGCCATTATCCAGGAATTGAGAACATTGAAATCGAGAAGCACTTTACAGATGGATCACTTGAACAATCACTGTATTTTGCAAAACCTCTAACTAAAAAGGAAGCTATCTTTTATAGAGTGGCTACACCTCGAGAATAGATTGGCAATAACACTAAGATACCTTGCGACTTATACAAGCCGAGTGTCACTGTACAAAACTCTAAAACAAGCCGTGTCTGTAATCATTCCTGATGTATGATGAACTGAAATCTCCCAGATGATAAAGGATAACTATTTGCAGGGAGGCACAAAAGCTGCCGGAAGAACAATACATTTATTTTTATCATGTGTAAAACATTTGACATGATGAACACACAAAAACATTAAAATCAAAGCACTATTAACTCTTTAAAATCAACAACCGTTTCTTTAAAATCAATATATGTATGAATGAGGTGTGTGTGTGTGTGTGTGTGTGTGTGTGTGTGTGTGTGTGTGTGTGTGTGTGTGTGTGTGTGTGTGTGTGTGTGTGTGTGTGTGCGTGTGTGTGTGTGTCATTATGAAGCCCTTTCTTTGATTTCTATGCAATTCCACACCCCAGCACAATCTCCACCAATTTTGCATACTCGCTGGGAGTACCTTGGCTCAAGACATGGGAATACAAAAATCGTCCCCCCTCCCACCCTCGTGAGGGAGCTGACATTCAATTTCCACCTGGCTGGCCCAATCCAACCAAATTTTGCATACATGCTGGGGGTACTCAGGGTCAAGTCACGGGTACAAAAAATAATAATAATAAAAAATCCCCCCCCTCCCCACAAGGCAATTCTCCATATGATTGTGTGTGCATGTCTGAAACTCATGGGGGAAAAAACCTGCTGGGCCAATCTTAAACAAATTTTGCATACATCCTGGGGGCACCCAGTGTCAGGTCATGTGCACAAGCCATCCCCCAAACCCCAATCCCCCCCCCAGCACACACCAGGAAATTCTCTGCATGTGTGTGTTTTTACAGCGCGTGCGCTGTATACAATTGCACCGAGTTTGAAATGACCCCGCCGGCATCTACCATGTCTCAGGTGTCCCCCGTGTCCCCCCCCCGCCACGTGCCTCAAGACAGCAAATGACGGCCGTCCGGTAGATGCAGTGCGTAACCTCGACGGAAATGGTGACAATTGACGGAAATACCCGAGTATTTCAATGTAAATTTGTGAAACTCGTGTTATACATATGTGAAAACCATTTAATTTATTGCTTGACGGAAAAAAACGAAGAAACGCGCCCCTCATGTACGAACGAATGAAAGACATCATTTCCGCCCACCATGGCATTTCGCGCCGAAAGACGTCACTTCCGCCCACCATTGCATTTCGTGCTGATCCCCGAATGCTGAAAGCTAAGGTCTTCTAATGCCATCATTCTTTTGCGGTCCCCTGCCACGCTGTATCGAATGATTTCATTCCTTCTGTTATATATATATATATATATATATATATATATATATATATATATATATATATATATATATATATATATATATATATATATATATATATATATATATATATATATATATATATGTGCTTATCACAATAATAACAAGATTTTTACATTTGAAATATTAAGTTCACTTTTCAAATGTTTTTCAACTGAAAAAGCATAAATTGCATATTTTAACATTAGTGTACTCATTTGCTTCTCCACACGCGCTGTATTGAAGGATTTCACTTGTTTGTATATCTGAACATGGAGAAACTGACCTCAACCAAGGAAATGAGGCAATTTGGCCCATCATTGCTGTGATGCACTCTCGGGTGCATTTTTGTTTCAGTTTTAAACGTTGATCTTCTTGACTGTTTACTGAAGTCTAAATAACCCAAACTTGATCAGGTAACCCATCTTCTTGTGAGTATATATTGTAACGTGCATGTGACTGTTACATGGTTACATGTACGGTGTAACTCAGAATGGTTTTGCTGAACTGAGATTGCCGAATGGTGATTGGTCAAATTGAACCATGGTTGTGAGTCTCATTCCCTTAATTCCTGTGTGGTTGATGCTATGATGACACCCCTGATGGCAGAACAATAGAACGTCCCCACAATGAGATTTACCAATGTAACAATGACGAGCAATGATGATGGGCACAGGACTATAAATAATTTATTAAACACAGGGATACGAGATAAGAATTCCAATGGAAGCCTCAATGAAGGCTGGATGCAAAACATGTACTTATCAAATTAATAAAATAAAGTATGTGATCCAGCTAAGGCCAAAGTTACGTACAAAATGAAGGGATTTGCATGGGAAAGGTAGGATGGTAGAAGAGAAAATTCAAATGCTGGAACAAGGACAAGGAGATAAAGAAACGCATCCATTGTGGAACCAGTGAACCATGCAGTCTGTGCTCAGGAACTCAGGGCAGAAAGGATGGGCTTGCTCTTCTGTCATACCTTGGCCACTTCATACCACTGACACTTGCGCACCATGGAGAGAGTTGGGGCTACCTTGTACACTTTCTTGTACTCAAACTGTACTACCCAATAGATCTCTGGTTGTTCTCCACTCTGAACGGGCACAGCACCAACTGACAAGGGGAGAACACACAGTGAGCAGTGGAGTACAGGACACAAGCAGAAGGACATGGGCTGCAAGTGGGAGAGTACAGGTGTAGAGAACATCGGCCACCGAGGTTTGTAGCATGAATGATTGAGAGCCTTTTTTAACAGAGTCGAGGTTCTTAGAGGAGCTAGGACACAAAATGGATCAGGAAGAATCAGAAGGAGAAGAGGAAGCACACAAGAGCGAGGTTGAGAGACAAAATTGAGAGAGACTTTGATTATGGATGTGAGCAAGAATGAGGAGTAAGGGAGAACACGGGGATGGACAATGTGGATACAAAACCACTCCCAGGAAAGAAGAAAAACAAAAGCTGGGAAGAGTTAACGAGGGTAGAAAAGATCAAAATTTTGGATGGGGGATGATCTGAGATGGTGGTGAAGAGCTGTCTTGACCTGGAGGGAAGAATGAGATTTAAGAGAATATGGAAGTTGATTCCACAGGTGGGAGAAAAGAGGAATGAATAGAGGTGTGCAGTGATTCTGGATTTTGGTCATTTCACCAGAATGGGGTTGTTGGCAGACCTTGTATGCCCTGCAGAAACCTAGTAAGGAGGGGGGGGGGCACAAAGCACAGAAAAAGCAGAGGGTGCAAGACAAGAAAGGAGGCAGTGGAAGACAGAGAGACCACCAACCTGTTTGCAATGGAAAAGTGATTGGACCATAGACTTTGCTTCATTGTGGGAGATTCTAATGATCTTTAAGGCCTTGGTTTCCATGTCGTCAAGCTGAGCAGGGTGTGGGGTCGAGGTGCCAGCCCAAAGGGGGTATTTGCGGATGAAGGCCTTGCAGGTGGATAAGAGTTCAGGTGTGCCAAAGAAGGCCTTTGCATGATTGAGGATGCCAAGTCAGTGACTGGATTTGGAAGCCAATGTGGAGGTGTGGTTTGACCAAGAAAGATCATAGCTGATAGTGAGGGCTAAAAGTTTGAGTTACTCAACGTCATCAAGATGATTGTTAAGAATGTATATAGGAGGGTTTTGCCAGACGGTCGTTTTGGAGAGAGAGTGAGTATGTGGGATTTGTCAGGATTGAAAGAGATATTCCAAGTGTTTGACCAGCTCATGATTCTACAAAGGTCTGCAGAGAGGGAAAAGGATACTGCCCACCTTTGTGAAGGATGGGGGATGTTCCTGCAGAGGGTAGAGTCATCAGCAAATAGATAAAAAGGAATTTCCAATCAAAGGCAAGAAATGCAAAGTTTAACATGTATCTACAAGCCAAATAAACACATAATTAAGAGAAATAAATATAAATAAGCCAGGGAATGACCGTTATTTTTGTACGTGCTGACCAAAAGACAGTTGTCTTTTTAATGTTTTTTGTATATGTTATCTTCTGCTCTCAAGATCCTGCAACAGTGTCAAGATAATCTTTTGAAACACAGTTTCATTGAATAAAATTTTGCAAATAGTCTGAAGTGCAACTCATTGCCGGTACCACAACTTCCACCAAAAGTCATCAGCTTTGTGGTCTCGGCCCCATGGTCAATGTTTCACAGCCCAAGGCCGAGCTTCTGTGGCTTCCTCCTCTGATCACAGTCCTAATATCACGGCTCATGGCCCGGAGCATCCATGGGCAACAAACTGCGGAGAACAGAAAAGGAACAACTTTCCTAAACAGCATCATGATACTTCTCTTCCATTCCCAGCCTCTCAACAACAATCAAGTAAGTTGAGACAAATCCATCATGCATTGACTCTGTCCACAAAAAAGTGGACGCAAGTCTCGCTTCAATTTTTTTTCGAGATAACACTGCACAACGATGTATAATTCTCATTTGAGATCCATTGGTTGATGGTTTCGTTTTAACCAGCTCACCGTTAACATTAATCTCTTTGGATTTATTGATAAGATCAAAATGTAATGAGGGAGTTTTCATGGCGTTGAAATGGTCTGATACACAGCAGTTGACCTTCAGCATATTTTCAGAGAAAAGCTACTGAATCATTCTCACATAGTTGGCTAGTAGAGTTTAATGAAAGGTTAAAGATGGTTGCTGTAACCCCCAGTTCATTCACATAATCTCCTTCAACAAATATATTCATGGAATTAAGCAATAGAGCACTCGACTTTTGAAATGACGTAATCTGTCCCACAATGCTTGGTGCGCATGTGCAGAAACCATTGGGGTCGTTGGGGCAGGGAATGTATATTGTGTGTGCCAGATCAGGATTGTTCCCTAAAATGGCTTGCAAAGCTTCTAAAAGAAGCTGAAAATACTTGGAAAATTACTTGAGAGAACGGGGTGTGCCTCTGCACGATGAAATATTTGGAGAGCTTTCTGATAAATTCACCCAAAAGTTGATATCTTGCAGCCCATACTGCAGAAACTCCCAACGATGTGTGCCCATGCAAGAAGGCCTGTGGACGGCGGCACCTTCCACCAGACCTTCCCAATCATCCCTGTCAGTGAGTGGACTTTGAACTCTGCCAGATTACATTGAGTGAACATGGCAGGCTCTTGGTGATTTATTTAATGGATTTCTGCATTTGGAATGATGAAGCTGTCATTACCAATATCCAGGCAGACCCCCCAGAGGGAGACACCGTATCTGGTTTGGGTGCTTCTTAATGCCGATGGGAAGATCAATGCACAGAGGAAGATTAAAGTGATGATAGTTACTATTAATCATGTTTGAGAGGATTGAGGTGGGGGGAGGGGGTGAGATGGTGTGGGATTGGGAGTTGTGAGGATTTAATTTTTCTTTTTGCTTGGTTCCATGGCTGCAAGAGAAACTAGAATGGTACTAGGTAAAGTGCGGTATCTGCCAGGGTGAGCGGTTTACATTTTGTATCCTACTGGTAAGCCAGATCCAGACCAGATCTTCATCAAAATAAAATCAATTCCAAGTTTCATTCGAATCCATCCACAACACTTTGAAATGTGCTTCTATATCATTTTTGATCCTATCTCTTCATGAGAAAATTAAAAAATTCACTTATCTGCATCCAGATCTTCACCAAAATCGAATAAATTAGTTATTTTTTTTTGTCTCCCCCAAGTTTTGTCTCCCCCAAGTTTTGTCTCCCCCAACCTCTCCCCCAAGTTTTGTCTAAATCTATCCATAACTTTTTTGAGATATCTTGCTCACAGACAAACAAACAGGGGTGAAAACATAACTTCTCTCCACTTTCGGTGGCAGAGGTAATTGCACTAAATTTTTGCATATATTGTTAAAAGGAGAAGTGTGTGTGTGTGTGTGTGTGTGTGTGTGTGTGTGTGTGTGTGTGTGTGTGTGTGTGTGTGTGTGTGTGTGCGTTATATCCATTGTCCCTGCTTGCTTGTACCAACAGTAAACGGTACGAACTTGACACCTCTCATCGACGGACATTTCTCATATTTCCGTGAGTCCGATTTGCATTCAGGAACAGAACAATTATGGTTGATCATTTTGAAATTGCCACTCTTTCGTCTAAATGTTGAAAATTATGTTAAAAACACAATTTGAGTTATACATTTCGCACCGGTAACAGCAGAACCGAGTCACTGAAAATGCACACACAGCGCAAGCACAAAATGCCTCGTTAGCATTCATACGTCATTTTGAAAGTCACGTATTATATTGCTCCAATGCCAGTTGGTTAATCTTGCAAAAGGGTGCACCATGCATGGTCCTTGTGGTTGGATTCATGACTTTAGGTCAATGGCGAGATTAATGGGAGGAGGAGATTGGTACCATACTCTTTCCAGAGCGTTGGTGCTGCCTAAGCAGTCTCCTTGGCTATTGGGCACAATCTTGGACGGGTTACCACTCTGACACAGGATACCAGCAAGTTGGAACTCATTTTGCTGACCTCAGAAGGATGACAGGCTGAGTCAACCCCACCTGGTATTAATTCAACAGTCAAGGGAGATTTGAACTCAGGATCCTAGGATCCCAAGCCCACCACCCTAACCATTAAGCCAACACTAGGCATATAGATTAATGGGTAGTACTTACAACATAGGTCCGATTGGTCAAATGCCTTCATATTATGATGTTTGTGATGTGAGTGGAAATTGCAAACCTCTACAAATTTAGACATCGGCAGAAAAAAAAAGGGAGAAAAACCTAAATGGTGATTTAATACTCCTTGGGGTGGAGACCTTGACCTTTATCCTGGAGGGTATGATGTAAATTCATCTTAAATGTGACTTTATCTCGGCTACCTAATGAGGGCAATTTCGTTCCGATCGGACACACTTTAGTTGACTTATGGTGAAAATGTTAAAATATCTATAATTAGGTGATGATCTTAATATTAGGTGAAGGTCAAAATTAGGTCAATGCATGCATACTATATTTTGAAATGATTGCAAAATTTCATTCTCAAAGTCCCAACTGGCTCTGAGATACAGCTTGGAAATTGATACAGTTTGGAAATTTAGAGTGTTGAGAGTGCAGGAAGAAAAATAACTAACTAACAAAATAAATAAAGTCCTAAGTGGTGGTTTAGTACTCCTGGGGGTCGAAGAAACTGGTGCCATTAAAAATTGGGGAGTGCCAATTGTAGAAACAAACCCTACAACAGCAATAAGCTTTCCCCTATTCTATAGAGGAACCGGGGGAGGCTTAACTCGAAATAACAATCAGAGATTGCAGACTCTCACCAGGACTTGTTTGTGTGGTGGTTGTGTGTTGGTGTGTTTGTGTTTTGGGTGGTGTGTGGATGATGCATTGATGATGTACAGTAAGGTTCTTTTCATACATTCTTCTTCTTCTTCTCCTCCTCCTCTTCCCTTTATAAGGGGTGAGGTCTGATGGCACCAAGCTTCTGCTCTGCCTTGACCACAATACTCCTCCACCTCCCTCTGTCCTCAGCCAACTCCCTCCACACTCCAATCACCCCTAACTTATGGATATCCCTCCTCACACAATCCTCCCTTCTCAACCACAGTCTGCCTCTTTTCCCCTTACCTTTGCTCCCTCAACCTATCCACTCTCTTTGCCATTCTCTCTTCCTCCATCCGCATCAAGTGTCCATCCCATCTCAGCCGGCATTTCACCAATCTCCCCGTCAAGCTCTTCTGCACAACAATCTCCTCTCTCAGTTCACCTATACTCCTGATATCCACCCTCTTCACTCCCACAATCCTGACCCAGTTGTTCACGCAAACCTGCAGCCTCTGTTGTTGTCTCTCTGTCAGTGCCACCATCTCCAGACCATAAATGTAAGCCAGCATTACACATGACATCAGAACCTTCCCTTTCAGTTTCCTTGATATCTTTCTATCTGCCATGACTCCCTCCACCCTCCTCCATGCATTCACACCATTCCTGAATCCTCCTCTGCACCTCTGCCTCAGACTTGCCTTCCCCAGTCACTGTTCCTCCCAGATATTTAAACCTAATTCCCTGTGTGATCTCCTCCCCTCTAACCTGATATTCATTTATTTTCTATCCTGCCCAACCCACATCACCTCAGTCTTCTCCCCATGTTTCTCAAATGCCTCCTTCCATTCCCCCAATACTTCCTGCATTTCCTGCCCACTCTCCCCCACAACAGCCAGATTGTCCATATACATCATCCTCATGCTTACCTTCCTGCTTCCAAGCTCCATCACCATGATGAACATGAGTGGGCTGAGAGAGCTTCCCTGCCTCAAATGGATATTCACGCTGAACTCCTCAGAAATCCCAGGACCAACCAAAACTCTTCCCTTTATTCCATAGCAATGATCACATTGCAACAGAGACTTTTTCGATGTTATTGTATAAACTTGCACGGATCGGTTCTAATAGTACACTTTATAGACTTTTTCGCATTCTAAATACCTCCACCATCAAAGGTAGGTGGCAGTTTTGTGGTTTTTTTCATCCCTGTCTGTTTGTCTGTGAATACGATATCTCAAAAAGTTATGGGCGGATTCAAATGAAACTTGGTGGACAGCTTGAGTGTGTGATAAGGATATATTGATTGGATTTTGGTAAAGAGGCGGGATCTGGATCCAGATATCAGTGGGATACAAAACGTAAACTGTTCGGTGCCGGGTTTACAATGGCACCAGACCCACAATCAGAAACAGCCCACAGCGACCAATATATTTGCTCTGTGCTGGCGAAGCGAAAATCAGGGTTCAGCGATCGGGAGCGTATGTACGTATGTTGCACGTACCTTCATTTTTTTTAAGAACGTACATCGAAAACAATTAAGCGGAGGAAATTGAAACTTTACCACATGTTATATTGCTGTGGGCTGGGGTTCGGTGGCGATAAACGACCACTAGGTGGAGCAGTGGAGTCGTCTCCCACCGAACACCCGGAATTTAGGTCGTGACTCTCGGCCAACTCTGAAAGGTCACGGGTCACTTAGAGGACCATGGTCACCAATATTTCGACGGCGTGAGGTAGGGTGCACTTGTCTAATTTCAATATACCTAAATACCCACGTCATCCAACTACCGGGGAAACCACACCCTCGGCCGACTTTGTCCGAATCGAGTCGCTATCACCGACTCGGATCTGGCGTAACCGAGCGGAAGTTACCAAAGCCGCGCCGGACCAAATGAACAACCTATGGCACGAACGGCCTTACTAATTTTCAATACGCACCTTGCTCGGCCAATGAAGGAAAGCACAGAAAACGAGCTGGTACATTTAATAGGGGTTTATTTTAAAAAGAATAATCGGGGAGGGGAACACAGAGCAGAGTTATCACGAATAAAGGGCAGGCAATGTACAATGAAAGGAAAAGCACTTACACAATCCTACTTAAAGACGGGGCCCATGGACACACACACACACACACACACACACACACACACACACACACACACACACACACACACACACACACACACACAATGGACCCGTGGGTGTTTAGTCGGTCCCTCAGCCCAGGAGAGAAAGGCGAGCTGGGGGACCAGAGCCTCGCTGGGTACCTGTCCCGCCTCATGTACCTGGGTACCTGTCCTGTCCTGTCCCATCCTCCTGTCTGCCGACCTCTTGTCTCTCACAACCACTCTGCCGTCGCCACGATCACCCGATCTGCCCAAAAACTGCTCCTCACAACCATTCTACTCCTCTTTAGGTGGGAGGGGCCTCTTCTCCTCGCCACTCGCCTCCTGATTGGCCGGGGGGTTGTCGGACGACTCGTGGCCGCCGTTGATTGGACGAGCTCACGGTGGGCGGAGGGAACCTCACCCCTTGTACGTGACACGATGCAGGTGGGCGATGGCGTTGTTGTTGTAGTTGGTGATGTGGAGAATGTAGTTGTTGTAGATGTAAAAAAAAAAATAAAAAACTATAAAATAACTCGTAGCGCACACACAAAATTCCCATTAGACAGAAGGAAGGATTCTAACTATTAACGCATACTTATGGAAATAACTGAACTACGGGGACTCTGGCTGCTTGTGTGCACAAGGTTTCAAAATCCGTAACAATATGACCATGTGATATCGCGGTCACTCTTTTGAGGTCAACATAGCCCAATTTTCATCTGATTGACTACAAATTTGAAGAGGATTTGCATATCAAGCCTCTGAAGTCAACCACCAATTATATTTGAGGTCAACATCGACCAAAATTTCTAAAATTGCCAATTTACATCTGATTAACCTGAAATTTGAACAGCATTTTTATATCAGCTCACTGAATTCAACCACCAATTATTTTGAAGTCAACGGAGGCCAAATTTCTGAAATCCTCAATTTTCATCTGATTGACTTAAAATTTGAACAGGATTTTCATTAAAATGACCATCATGTGTCATGTGGTCTGGCAGCCATATTAGATCAAAGGGATAATCTTTTAAAATCTTCGTCGGAGAAACCGCTTAATCGATCAACGCAAGATTTAACTAATTGATGAACTACCCATGGGAAATATGGTTTGATAAAGATGACGTCATTGGTCATATGGTCTAACAGCCATATTGGATGAAAGAAAAACAAAACAAAACCTTAAAACACAAGAGGTGCCTCGCACCAAGTTCTTCTCAAGACTGCATGGGGTATGCATTCTTTGAATACAATTTAGTTTTTTTAAGTGTACACATCATGATCTTGTTTATCTTCTTCTTTTAGTTTAATGGCCACCATTATCCCACTTTTATTGCGGGGTTGGCCAAGGGAAACTTGGCCCGAGTCTTCACGAAATGACTGGTCAGGCCTGACCTTTGTCTAGTTAGTGCAGGAATTTGTAATTTGGTCATGGTGCCAGTGATAGTTCACCTCCTTTTCGCGAAGGACACCGTGAGATCTTTAACATCTATCAAAAAATGCTGGCAGACGGAATTCCTGTTTAACATCCATCCGAGGAACGGCACACACATTGATGAATCGCCTTGCCTGTGAAACACCGAGCTGACAGTTTATATCTGGGTCAGGACTCAAACCCAGGTTAGACAACCTCGAGGCAAGTGTGCATACCTCCAGGCCATTCTGCCAGCCCAAGTGTACACATCACGATACGTTTCAACAAAGAATATGTGTAGAACTTTGTGGGATTAGCAAATGGCAGGGTGTTTTTATCCACCGTTTTATTTATATTTTTTTCATTTCTTGTTTATTTTATGTGCACTTCTGTATATTTCCTTCTGCCCTCGGACTACCATTGCTAGTACCCTAGTGACAGACACCTCCATTTGCAACCTAACCTTGTAAATAAAACGTACACACAGATGTGTGCTGTGTTAGACTACTTTGGTGTCAATCTCCAGTCTTTTGCAATGGTTCCCCAAATTGGGGGCCCACCAATTTGTTTGGTGCCAGGCCCAAACAGGTTAATCCGGCTCTGGGCAGAGGTATGCACTCTACCGAGTGCCGCTCTAATTTCCATTGAATTATATAATCGAACACTGCAGAACACAAATCACATTCTTGGCACTTTCAAAAACCTTCCATTGAGCAGAACAGTACCTGCAAAAATATTCACACTGTCTCATGCCCTGAGAGCAGAGTAACTGCTAGATTCAGGATTCAGACAAATATGGCAGCACCGAGCACTGTTTGTTTAGTGTAAAACATAAAGAAAGAGTTGAAAAGACCCTTACCATGTCATTTTTCTCAAGATTACGTGGGGTAAGGTGTTCTTTGAACTCTAGTTTTTATCCTCATGCTTTTTGAAAGAAATGGGGGGGGGGGATATTAGAACTGGCTCCGTCTGTCTTTCTGCCTATCTGTGTATCTGTCCGTCCTTCCATCTCTCTGCCCATCACGCTACCTCCTCCTAAAGACCTAAATGGATGGGGAGAAATTCACCAAACTTGGTAGTTATAATCACCACATGGTACGAAGGTGCAAGAGTAGTATCGTTTTTGGACCGGCCCCCTGAGGCAGGGTAAAAAGCTCAAATACCCAAAAATGCAATTGCAGGCACATTTTAAAGTTAACCTTTGTATGTGCAATCAGTATTGGGAGATGCATGAAATATGTAACAATATTTTTGGATTTGACTCCCCCAGTTCATGCTCCAGGGGGTGAGGACTTTGGGTCAACACTCAACAGGGGAAAAGAAAAATTAACTCTAAATTTGATATTGGGTCATTCCTCGTGGAAAGTTTTGTCATATTCCAAATTTGTTTGAGGTAGGAAGCGTGGGGATTTGCGATGGCATGCCAAAGACTTCGCTCGAGTTAAATGTTTTCTAAGTTTGATTATTCAGGTGTGAATAGTCTGATGATGAGTTGGCTGGTGCCACCTGGAGGTTAAATCGGTTGATGCAGTTTCAATCTTTAATCGGACGATTATTGAGCAAGTATGTATATTTTTGACAAACTGATAGCAACATGTAAATTCCTGCAGGCACATCATGTTTTGAAATGCTTACAGCCCAAGTTTTTATCATAATGAATGCCAATGACTAAATAATTAGTTCAGTGTTAAATCATTTAACAAATAAAACGTTCTATTTTATCAAATATCTGATTGGTGTATGCAGCACATTGCTGCTGGTTGTACCATTTGTATGGGACACAGTTGTATTGTTGATGCAGTGTCCCCTGTTGGTTTTGGATAGAAATTTGGACAGGGGCTGGTAATAATGTTACGAATCTGGAAGCCTTGTGCACACAAATAGACAGCAGCTCCTCAGCTTAGTTCTTTCGATAAGTGTGTGTTTCTAGTTAGGGCCCCCTACCTGTGTCTAATGGGAATTACATACATGTGCTGTAGAGTTATTTTGATAGTTAGGATTTTTACATCACTCACAACAACTACAGCTACTACTACTACATCCACTACAACAACACCACCTTCCCACACTCACCAATCACCATTAAGTACGCGGCCAGAGGTGAGCGGAGCCACAACCGCCTCCGCTCGGGACTCTGCCCAGAAGGGTGGGGGTTGCCCCGCCTACCGTGCGTCTGTCCAATGGAGGGCGGCCAGGGAATCGCGCGATGGTTCCAGCCAATCACGAGGCGAGTGGTCAGAAAAAGAGGCCCTTCCCTGCTGGAGAGAAAGCTTGGGGATTTTGGACGAACGGGGAAGATTGATTTCGTCCTGTCGCCAGCGTCCGCTCTCATCTCATCCTGTTGCCGGCGTCTGCTCTCATCTCGTCCTGTCGCTGGAGTCTCCGTCAGCTCGAGCGCGTCTGGTCTGCTCGAGCACTGGACACATCTCGCTGGCACTGGGCTGAACGCATCTCGTAGGCGCTGGGCTGAACGCATCTCGCAGGCGCTGGGCTGAACACATCTCACTGGCGCCTGGCTGGTCGGATCTCGACGCCGGTCTGGTTCGCTCATCTTGTCGAAAACCGCACGAGGCGGGAAGGTCCCTTTCGTTTCTTTTGGGTGTGCATCTGTCTGTGGGCCTGTCTTTAAGTAGGAACTGTTAAGTGCTTTCTTCCTTGTACATACTGCATTTCTTATAGTCAGTTTAACTCTGCTCTTGTGTGTTCCCTTTCCCACCTATTGTAAATAAATACCCCTGTTAAATGTTTCGTCCCGTTTTTGTGTTTCTTTCATTGGCTTCGCACGGTGCATGTTGGGAAATTTGGGAAGCGGAAAATTGGACATTTGGACCGACGGGACTTCGGTAACCATCCGCTCGGGTTATGCACGGGTCGAGCACGCATACGGCTCGTCCCGTACGAGTGCCGTCGAGGGTGTGAATCCTCAGTGGCTCGCCACGTGGGCCTCTAGGTATTTTGAAGTTTGGCAAATAACCCTGTCCCACGTGGTTGATTTATTGACGAATCACGGTCCTGTAAGGGACCCGTTCCTTTCGGAGTTTTCTGAAAGGTACGATCTGGATTCCGGGTGTTCGGTAGAGTCGACCCTACTGCTCCACCTAGCAGTCGTGCTCGCAACCGACGCCCGGCTCCACAACAATAAGTCGTCTACACTTTGTTGAAGGAGAATGTGGGTTCTTTAACGTCCACAAGCTAAGACTATCAGGCAGATCCCGAACTAAATGTCCATATGGAGAGGGCACACTCGTTGATGCATTTTCCTGGCTATGGAATACCATGGTGGCACTTTATAGTCAGGTGAATCACATAACTCCAAAGAGTTAACCTTATTGCAATGTTTATGTGACCAATAACATATCCTCTTCACTTAGCATCCCGATTATTCTAACCTTGCGAATTATTCCAAATGTTTTTGGCCAAAATCTTACACGAACCCGCTGGTCAAGCCTGATGTTCGACTGGAGGTCGCAATAATTTGGAATTTAGCCAGGTGCCGGCGATAGCTCACCTACTCTTATATTTAACGTTCAGTGCTGGCAGACAGGCTCAACGTCCAACCGATGGATGGTGCACACATTGATGCATCATTATATGCATGCAAAACACGAGGGTGACAACTTAGAGCAGAGTCGACATTCAAACCCCAGCTTAAGTCATCTCAAAGGTGAGTGCACATACAGTACCTCTATGGTCTACTGCCAGTCTAAATGTAAATATGTATAGCATAGCTCCGCTCCCTGTGGGAGCAGTTATTACAAGTCATCCAAAAATACAATTCTGGGGGAATTAACGGGTCCATAAGGATGGGTTCATAGTTTGTATCGATGATTCTTGTTGAGATAATTCCACATTTGCAATGTTTCATAGAAACACTCTGTTCCACATGTAATTTGTTTTGAAATTGCAATTCTAAGTTGTGCTAACGAGCTCCTATGTGAGGTCCTCAAGTTGGGTAAATAGGGCAACAAAAATAGTGTACAGGTGGAGGTCCTCCCATGTCTTTCCACCAGTGTAAAAAGCCTGACAAGAGGGCATCGTCGTTACAAAATATCACAGCAGATTCACTACTTTGCAATTCTAAATTGTGCTAACGAGCTCCTATGTGAGGTCCTAAAGTTGGGTTAATAGGGCAACAAAAATAGTGTGCAGGTGGAGGTCCTCTCATGTCTTTCCACCAGTGTAAAAAGCTTGACAAGAGAGCGTCGTCGTTACAAAATATCACAGCAGATTCACTACTTGCAAGGTCGGAGAAACTGAAAAACCTAAGATTCAGGAGTAACTCATGCGTGTATTCATTACTTTATTGGCCTATTTTTAATATGCAATTATTGTTCTTGATTATTCATAAAGGAATCACTGAAACGCTTGTCATCAGATGAAAATGTTCCTCAAGTTTTCAGAGGCACAGGATGCAGGTGGCACCACCGGCATTCCATTGGTGAAGTGGATGAAATTCCAATTGTCATGTGATACGACTTGCAAAGACAAAGTCGTGATTTGAGTTTGTAATTATGTTTTGTGGAATTATGAAGTGATCGAGAGTATGATTTCATAAACAAATTTTTGCTGTGATGCACATGTAGTAATTTTGTATTTCTGACAGTCATTTTTTTTTTGACAGTAATGCAGTCATTTCGTATTTTTTTTTCTTTTTATCTTTGACAACACATCATGACAAGACATCATGAGGATTTGCATTCTGGCCACCATAAAAACACTTCACTCCGCAAAAACCCACTAAGTGGTGTGTGGCGGGGTGGTGCTGAGGTGTCGTCCAGCATATGGCGATCTCCTCGGGTTAACCTGAAGTGGTCCCTTCGGGTGGGTGCCTGGATCTCCTATCCCTAAGAGATGGCGATGGGCCAAGCATCTGCCTGGGGGATGGCCAGACGGAGGCCCCTGGATTACCGGCAGAAAGTGGACGCAGTGATGCGCTGTAGTGCATGCTCCCTATGTACTGTATATATGTATGTATGTGTGTATGTATGTATCATGACTTGCTCATTATTTTCAAATGCTTTCCAAAGAAGAAAACTTGTGAAATATAACATGTAAAACCATTTTGAACATCGCACCAAACTGATCGCACTGTTCTGCTCACCTTGTACTAACACCTGTTGAAAAAATTTCAGTATTAATGGAATTTACTTGAATTTGCCTCTGATCCTAATTTGGATCTCTTTGCAACAGTAGCATTCTGCAGGTGTGTGCTGCACTATGCAGTTTATGCAGTCAAATCCGAAATGCAATATGGTTTTTATCAAACTCAAATGATTAGGGGAGAGTGTTGGGATGCAATATGGCCATTTACCAAAAAATTAGTTTTTCAAAAAGAGGAAAGAAGTTTCAATTTGACATCACACTTTATTGTGCTTCACTGTGATGTCACAAATATGGCGACGTACATACCCAGAATGCCATGGGAAGTACGTCACATGCCATAAGGTCAGTGGCTGTGATTGTCTGATGTCAAATCCAGTTTGCATGTGTGCATGATTTATGTTATAGCTCCTCCAGGTAGCTTTTGGACCACAAAAAAGTTTCTTTACATTTTATGTTGTTTCCTTTACACATGTGTAAGGACTTTTAGGACATGACACAAAGAACCCACCAACATAAATGTGGAGTTTATCTGATTATATCATCACCACTTATGGTGGTTTTGACCAAATGGGGCAAAGTGGGAAGGCAGCACATCGAGCCTGTGGAAAGCACACTAAAATCGTTGATTTGTGGGCCTATTTACCAGAGATCCACTTAAATAAGCCTGTGGGAACAATCCTTATAAAATTGCCAATGGAGTTCCCAGAATCAGAATCTCTGCCTTGTTCCGGTTGGATTATTGCCTCATCATTACCATTGTCACTTACACTGTCACTCTCATTTTCCAAGTCATTGTCCTCAATGTGCAACCGCAAAATGCTTCTGCAGCCACAACATTTTGATTGCTCGATTTTCGGGCCGGAACGAGGCCCTGCAGTTGGTTACATCTCGGACATGCTGTGCAGCCTCGGACGAACGTTATGCTCAGAATGGATCGACGAATGCAATGTCGAGTCGCCAGTGCTGTGATTACAAATGATTACAATACATTACAAATGCTGATTTTCGAACCTATATGCCATACGTACATGTACATTATTGCTCATATCTCAGAAACTTTTGGAGTGCCCATCACAAAACTTATGTGGAAGCTTCTTGACATCATAAGGTACCTCTGGGATGAATTTGAGGAAATTTGAAGGATACATTTTTTGGGGATTCACGATTGAAGTTTATATTTTGTGATAACTTTTTTGTGGTTGGAGGTAGGAAAATGTTTCCCAAATTCATAGGGCATGAAAATACCTTTAAAATGACACCAAAACCAGCTCTCTAGGTGTTATACTTTTAGAGATATGGCCATTTGAATTCGCGACGTCGCGCTAATTAGTCCAAAGTTCGTTAGTCTGTATCTCACTAATTAAGAGGCTGTTAGCAAAAATATTTGAGTTCTTGCCGTTTTTCATGGGTCCCAATTGGTTCCCAAAGTTTTACAAAAATCTGAGAGATGACGGCAGATTCTTTGATGATTTGACATGGAATGACCTATAAATTTGCTGTAAATTTGTAAAGTCAATGGTGTACTATTTGGGTCTGTTTGTTTGCTTGTTTATGTTGGTGGACTAACGTGCTGACATAGGCCACAAACGTCACCTGGTGGTAGCTCGTATTACAGCATATTTTTTTTTCAACCGAGTGAGTATTTCTATAAAGTATGTTCAATCAAAATGTGAGTGCGTCTCGAAGGTATATGCTATTACAATGCAAGCACGTCTATAAAGTATGTACTATTAGACCGTGAGTCTTGTTGCTTCAACGGCTCAATTAACTTCACGCTTCAACGGCTCAAGGGAACGGAATTTCTTCAACCGTTTTGTGGAGTGCTTGGTGAAGCCACTTGCCACGTGTTCTTCATGCTTCAATCAATAACAATACTGTTGTTTTATACTGGAGGGAGGAAGGCAATATAACGAAGTGCAAGAGCGAAAATTGGGTGTTTAGGTTAATTAAAACACCCCTTTTAAAGACAATTAACAGCCCTATTTAATTATATCCTTCATAAAGCGATCTTTGGCCACCTCACTCTCTGAGGTCTTAAGGTGTATCCTGGGTTACCAGACTGGGGTCTGAAGCGGCCATGTTATTTGGCATGCTCAACAATGCCTTCATTGGGAACAGGCCGCAACAATTACTTCCCGATGAAGGGTTTTTTTCTCTTTCCTCACTCATATCGAATGCCTGATCATCATAGCTACGAATCACTGGATACATTGCAATGCATATAAATGTCCGGAGACGCCAGCGTTCATGGTTTTATTTCATTTCCGCACATGTGATAACCTCGAGAATTTCTTAAACTAAGCTGAATTACAAAATTTAAGCTCCAGAATCGAACTTAGGAGTAGTTCCAACTCCTAAAAAATTTTTTATTCGGACATATTTGACGTTTCAGGCGTCTCCCAGAGATGTATGCTTAATATGATGGTTCGGTGATTGCTAATCGCGTGCCAAGTGAGCCGTTTCTTATCAGTCATTTCGTTGGAGTTCTAAAATCACTTGGCGAGCACTCTACAATATTCACACTGTCACTGAATACTGTATGTCGATCGACTTGAACAAAGTTCAGGGGCCACTCACGTGTGTTCGTCATGTGTTGTTCTGCAGTGCAACAGGTGGTGGCTGACTCACTGAAAATGTGAATTTTTTTTTTATACCACATTTCCCCTTTTTGTATGATCTTCCATTATTCAACCCATCACTTCGGCATTGATAAATGCAAATAAAATTTGAACGTTTTCTTTTTAAAAGTTTCTTTAACTGTTTTGTGGAGTGCTTGGTGAAGCCACTTGGCACGTGTTCTTCAAGCTTCAATCAATTGCGATACCGCAGTTTGATACTGGAGGTTGGAAGGCAATATAAAGTATATGATCACAATGAGAAAAAGTGTTTTCAGTTGTTATGAAGTGATGAATCGCCACATCATGGCAGGAAAGCAGAGAGGTACACATGCTCGCTCTGTGTAGCCTGGGTTCTATTCCAGACCCAGCTATAAACTGTCATTCTGGTGTTTCACAGGCAGGGTGATTCATCAACATCTGTGCCGTCTCTCGGATGTACGTTAAACTGGGCATCATCTGCAAGAATCCCTCCCCTCTCCCTCTCTCACTCCTCTCCCTCTGTCACCCCTCTCTCTCTCTCATTCCTCCTCTCACCCCTCTCTCTCCCTCCCAACCCTACCCCTCCTCTCCCATCCGTCTCCCTCTTCCGACCCGACTCCTCTCTCTCCCCCCCTCCCACCTTCCTCTCTCTCCCCCCCTCCCACCTTCCTCTCTCTCCCCTCTCCTCCCTCCTCTCTCTCCCACCCTCCTCTCTCTCTCTCCCACCCTCCTCTCTCTCTCCCACCCTCCTCTCTCTCTCTCTCCCACCCTCCTCTCTCTCTCTCTCTCCCACCCTCCTCTCTCTCTCTCCCACCCTCCTCTCTCTCTCCCACCCTCCTCTCTCTCTCCCACCCTCCTCTCTCTCTCCCACCCTCCTCTCTCTCTCCCACCCTCCTCTCTCTCTCTCCCACCCTCCTCTCTCTCTCTCCCACCCTCCTCTCTCTCTATCCCACCCTCCTCTCTCTCTCTCCCACCCTCCTCTCTCTCTCTCCCACCCTCCTCTCTCTCTCTCCCACCCTCCTCTCTCTCTCTCCCACCCTCCTCTCTCTCTCTCCCACCCTCCTCTCTCTCTCTCCCCCACCCTCCTCTCTCTCTCTCTCCCACCCTCCTCTCTCTCTCTCCCACCCTCCTCTCTCTCTCCCACGCTCCTCTCTCTCTCTCCCACCCTCCTCTCTCTCTCTCCCACCCTCCTCTCTCTCTCTCCCACCCTCCTCTCTCTCTCTCCCACCCTCCTCTCTCTCCCCTCTCCTCCCTACTCCCCTTTTTCTCTCCCCTCACCCTAAATAGCCCTCTCAGCGAAGCGATGGCTTGTATTTGCTAGTCTAAACAATAAAAACCAAAAATGTCTGTCCACTGTATGAACATAATAAAATTCTATGTTGCCAATGTATCGTCTACAAACCACACACCACACAAACACACCAAACAAGTCCTGGCGATGGTTTTCATGCAATGTGATCACTCTTTCTAGTTATTTACCTTTGTGTGCACCGACACACACGGCCGAGCTGGGTTATACTTTCCTGTACTGATAGTGCTGTCATGGCTGCCCTGGCCCAAGTATGTTATTGGATGACCAATACCTTTTAATATGGATTCAGATTACAGACAACTGGAAGCTTTTCAAGTTAAAGTGTCATAACATCACAGTTATTAGCGAACGCAGTGAGCTCCATACTTAACGCATGCACATGAAAGAATAGGAAAAAAAAAAAAAAAAAAAAAAAAAATAAATAAATAAATAAATAAATAAATAAATAAATAAAACAACAACAACAACAAAACAACAAAACAACAACACAACAACACAACAACACAACAAAACAACAACAACACACAATACCCCTGGTTATTTGGAATCCGTGTCGTTAGCTGTCACCTTTTGCTTCCGGTTGTTGTTGTTAAACGCCGTGCGGTGTATAAACTCGATTGGGTTTTATTTCTATCTTGTGAATATTACTTAACGCGTGCACATGAGAGAATAGGAAAAAACAAAAACAACACAATACCCTGCCAATTGTGAATCCGTGTCGTTGCCGATGACCCTTTTGCTTCCGTTTTTGTTTTGTTTCTGCTTTTTTTTTGTTTCCGGTTTTTGTCATGGGGAATGATGCATGCCGGGAGATAAAGGCATCGTCGGAGACATGAAAGACCCAAATAATATCAGACATGGTGTATATTTCCTCCACTGATTTTAATAAAGATATCTCCCGCATCATCAAAAAATAATTTTTAATCGTGATTTACATTATTTGATCGGTGATTCTGAATCCAGGCCGAAGTAACCGGAAATTGCATATACAGTTGTGAACAAGTTATAGGTAAAGTCAGAAGCGAATGTAAGAACTATACTACTGTAATGTCCGGAGGGCAGTGAGGCACGGAGAGTCGTGAGGGTTGTCGAACTCTGTTTATTGCCCGTCCGGATGTACACTACTGTAGACTACCACACGCCTCTAGCGGCGCGAACTACTATATTCATTGCGGACACGTGACTATCAACACCACTCCCCCACAATGCTCTCCGCATTGTGCTTTGCACGCGTATGCCAATACGCCACAACTACGTTCACTTCTAGTATTTAGTGTTTTCGATGAGATCCTGTTATAGGCGGTGTAGTTGTTGTTGTGAAGGTAATGTTGAGGTAATATTAATTTTTTTCGATGAGATCCTGTTCTAGGTGGTGTAGTTGTTGTTGTGAAGGTAATATTGAGGTAATATTTATTTTTCAGATGAGATCCTGTTATAGGCGGTGTAGTTGTTGTTGTGAAGGTAATGTTGAGGTAATATATATTTTTTTCGATGAGATCCTGTTCTAGGCGGTGTAGTTGTTGTTGTGAAGGTAATGTTGAGGTAATATTAATTTTTTTCGATGAGATCCTGTTCTCGGCGGTGTAGTTGTTGTGAAGGGAATGTTGAGGTAATATTAATTTTTTTTAGATGAGATCCTGTTCTAGGTGGTGTAGTTGTTGTTGTGAAGGTAATGTTGAGGTAATATTATTTTTTTTCGATGAGATCCTGTTCTAGGCGGTGTAGTTGTTGTTGTGAAGGTAATGTTGAGGTAATATTTATTTTTCAGATGAGATCCTGTTCTAGGCGGTGTAGTTGTTGTTGTGAAGGTAATGTTGAGGTAAAAAATATTTTTTTTTCGATGAGATCCTGTTCTAGGCGGTGTAGTTGTTGTTGTGAAGGTAATGTTGAGGTAATATTAATTTTTTTCGATGAGATCCTGTTCTAGGCGGTGTAGTTGTTGTTGTGAAGGGAATGTTGAGGTAATATTAATTTTTTTCGATGAGATCCTGTTCTAGGCGGTGTAGTTGTTGTTGTGAAGGGAATGTTGAGGTAATATGAATTTTTTTAGATGAGATCCTGTTCTAGGTGGTGTAGTTGTTGTTGTGAAGGTAATGTTGAGGTAATATTTATTTTTCAGATGAGATCCTGTTATAGGCGGTGTAGTTGTTGTTGTGAAGGTAATGTTGAGGTAAAAAATATTTTTTTTTCGATGAGATCCTGTTCTAGGCGGTGTAGTTGTTGTTGTGAAGGTAATGTTGAGGTAATATTAATTTTTTTCGATGAGATCCTGTTCTAGGCGGTGTAGTTGTTGTTGTGAAGGGAATGTTGAGGTAATATTAATTTTTTTCGATGAGATCCTGTTCTAGGCGGTGTAGTTGTTGTTGTGAAGGGAATGTTGAGGTAATATGAATTTTTTTAGATGAGATCCTGTTCTAGGCGGTGTAGTTGTTGTTGTGAAGGTAATGTTGAGGTAATATTAATTTTTTCACAGCAAAAAGACGGTTTAATTTGATATATTTAAGAAGCGAATGTCAGAAGAATTCTACGTTCGCTTCTCGGCTTTGCCGATTCCATATTACTCCACCCCAGAGGGACAAGATGTCTTTCCAGGTGTGTGTGTGTTCCATCACCAATCAGTTTGCTACCACTTGCCAAGCCAGCCGTTCCTCCTCGACGGTTTCGAATGGAGTGCTCACTTGAATGCTTAAGCAACTTGTCAAGCGCTCTCCAGAAAACTTGACAACTGAACACACCCTTCAGGACTTGCGTCGCCGCTCTGTTTCGTCGATGCTGTCATGGAAGACCCAGTAAAAGTTGGATCACATGGCTTCTTTTACTAAAGTAAAGATTTCGGAAAAGATTGTGAATCATTTGCAATCGGAGAAGTCATGACTAGACATTTTGGCGTCTTCTCTAACTGGGTTCAACAACCTTCTTTAGGTTGTTTACATTCTTCCATTCCGCGTTGCCATGGTTACTTCACGTGCGTCGAAATGAAATCCCTTGAATTGGCAAAGTTTTTTTTTTTTTTTTTTCAAGGTGTTGCGACTCGCAATCTTAAAGTGTACAGCACAGTAAATATGATGACGTCTTGCACAACAGTTTTCAGAGCGAATATGATGAAACCGCTCGGTGTTTCAAAAAACGCGAAGTACAGTAAAATACATGTGTAAAGGCCGAAGAGAAGTTACAGTTCCGCCGTCTTGAAGAAGAACTCCTGGGAAGATTAAGATTATTTTCTGAAGAACTCCTGGAAAGATTACTGTTTGAATGTCACACTTACCTTCACGGAGGATGGAGATGAAACAGAAAGAATAGCGAAAGTACTGCAGTCGCGGCCTTGCAAACTGATTGCGGCGTTATGCCGTTGCTAAGGGGCACGTAACAACGGATACAGACGCATGGCGGAAACTCCCGAAGATGACGTCAGAGCCGAGCAGCCGAGGGCAGCGACAAGGAGCAATGGCGGCTGTGGGGTCTCGGCTGCCTAGCCCAGAGGGGTTCCATTGCCAACCGTGGGCTTCGCTGATCGAAGCGGCCAAGCCGCTCAGCCAAGACGGTACGGGACTCAACCGCCATAATCGCTGGAGGACGCAGAGACCGCTCCAGTGATGAGGGACCACGCATTGCCGGTTAAGGCCTGCTCTTGGATGGGGAGCAAATAGGGGGGAGTCACAAAGTCTGAGGACTCCTGCCCGCGTGCTTCTGTTCTGATTGTTTGCGTCAACTGCTGGAGGAATATTATGTGCTGCGAATCTGAGGGCGTCTGCAATTAACCTGATTGTCTGCTTTTAATCTGAGAGTGTCCATGTTGGTCGGGGTGAGTGTGCTGCCGGACTTGGTGCGTGTGCTGCTGCGCAGGGTGAGTGTGCTGCCAGACATGGTGAGTGTGCTGCCGGACATGGTGAGTGTGCTGCCGGACATGGTGAGTGTGCTGCCGGACATGGTGAGTGTGCTGCCGCACTCGGTGAATGCGCTTCCGGACAGGATGAGTGTGCTGCTGGACATGGTGAGTGTGCTACCGGACATGGTGAGTACGCTTCCAGACAGGATGAGTGTGCTGCCGGACATGGTGAGTGTGCTGCCGGACATGGTGAGTGTGCTGCCGCACTCGGTGAATGCGCTTCCGGACAGGATGAGTGTGCTGCTGGACATGGTGAGTGTGCTACCGGACATGGTGAGTACGCTTCCAGACAGGATGAGTGTGCTGCCGGACATGGTGAGTGTGCTGCCGGACATGGTGAGTACGCTGCCGGACAGGATGAATGCGCTTCTGGACAGGATGAGTGTGCTGCCGGACATGGTCAGTGTGCTGCCGGACATGGTCAGTGTGCTGCTGCACAGGGTGAATGTGCTGCCGGACATGGTGAGTACGATGCTGGACATGGTGAGTGTGCTGCCGGACAGGGCGAGTGTGCTGCCAGACATGGTGAGTACGCTGCGAGACAGGATGAATGCGCTTCCGGACATGGTGAGTGTGCTGCCGGACATGGTGAGTGTGCTGTCGGACATGGTGAGTGTGCTGTCGGACATGGTGAGTGTGCTGTCGGACATGGTGAATGTGCTGCCGGACATGGTGAGTGTGCTGCCGGACAGGGCGAGTACGCTGCCGGACAGGATGAATGCGCTTCTGCACAGGATGAGTGTGCTGCCGGACATGGTGAGTGTGCTGCCGGACATTGTGAGTGTGTTGCGTGACCTGGTCAGTGTGCTGCCGGAGAGGTTGAGTGTGCTGCCGGACATGGTGAGTGTCCTGCTGGACAGGGTGCATGTCCTGCCGGACAGGGGGCGTGTACTGCCGGACAGGGGGCGTGTACTGCCGGACAGGGCGCGTGTACTGTCGGACAGGGCGCGTGTGCTGTCGGACAAGGCGAGTGTGCTGCCGGACACGGCGAGTGTGCTGCCGGACATGGTGAGTGTGCTGCCGGACATGGTGTGCGTGCTGCCGGACAGGGCGAGTGTGCTGCCGGACAGGGCGAGTGTGCTGCCGGACAGGGCGAGTGTGCTGCCGGACAGGGCGAGTGTGCTGCCGGACAGGGCGAGTGTGCTGCCGGACAGGGTGAGTGTGCTGCCGGACAGGGCGAGTGTGCTGCCGGACACGGCGAGTGTGCTGCCGGACATGGCGAGTACGCTGCCAGACAGGATGAATGCGCTTCCGAACATGGTGAGTGTGCTGCCGGACATGGTGAGTGTGCTGCCGGACAGGGCGCGTGTACTGTCGGACAGGGCGAGTGTGCTGTCGGACAAGGCGAGTGTGCTGCCGGACAGGGTGTGCGTGCTGCCGGACAGGGCGAGTGTGCTGCCGGACAGGGCGAGTGTGCTGCCGGACAGGGCGAGTGTGCTGCCGGACAGGGCGAGTGTGCTGCCGGACAGGGCGAGTGTGCTGCCGGACACGGCGAGTGTGCTGCCGGACATGGCGAGTACGCTGCCAGACAGGATGAATGCGCTTCCGAACATGGTGAGTGTGCTGCCGGACATGGTGAGTGTGCTGCCGGACATGGTGAGTACGCTGCCGGACAGGATGAATGCGCTTCTGCACAGGATGAGTGTGCTGCCGGACATGGTGAGTGTGCTGCCGGACATGGTGAGTGTGCTGCCAGACATTGTGAGTGTGTTTCGTGACCTGGTCAGTGTGCTGCCGGAGAGGTTGAGTGTGCTGCCGGACATGGTGAGTGTCCTGCTGGACAGGGTGCGTGTCCTGCCGGACAGGGCGCGTGTACTGCCGGACAGGGCGCGTGTACTGCCGGACAGGGCGCGTGTACTGTCGGACAGGGCGCGTGTGCTGTCGGACAAGGCGAGTGTGCTGCCGGACAGGGTGCTTGTGCTGCCGGACAGGGTGCTTGTGCTGCCGGACTGGGCTCGTGTGCTGCCGGACAGGGCGAGTGTGCTGCCGGACAGGGCTCGTGTGCTGCCGGACAGGGCTCGTGTGCTGCCGGACAGGGCTCGTGTGCTGCCGGACAGGGCTCGTGTGCTGCCGGACAGGGCTCGTGTGCTGCCGGACAGGGCTCGTGTGCTGCCGGACAGGGTGCGTGTGCTGCCGGACAGGGTGCGTGTGCTGCCGGAAATTGTGCTTGTGCTGCCGGACAGGGTACGTGTGCTGCTGGATGGCGTGTGTGTGCTGCCAGACTTGGTGCGTGTGTTGCCGGAAATTGTGCTTGTGCTGCCAGACAGGGTGCGTGTGCTGCCGGACAGCGTGCTTGTGCTGCCGGACAAAGTGCTTGTGCTGCCGGACAGGGTGCGTGTGCTGCCAAACTTGGTGCGTGTGCTGCCAGACTTGGTGCGTGTGTTGCCGGAAATTGTGCTTGTGCTGCCAGACAGGGTGCATGTGCTGCCGGACAGGGTGCGTGTGTGCCGGACAGGGTGCGTGTGCTGCCGGACAAAGTGCTTGTGCTGCCGGACAGGGTGCGTGTGCTGCCAGACTTGGTGCGTGTGCTGTCGGACTTGGTGCGTGTGCTGCCGGACTGGGCACGTGTACTGCCGGACAGGTTGCTTGTGCCGTCGGACATGGCGAGTGTGCTGCCGGACAGGGTGCGTGTGCTGCCGGACAGGGCGATTGTGCTGCTGGACAGAGTGCTTGTGCTGCCGGACAGAGTGCTTGTGCTGCCGGACGTGGTGCGTGTGCTGCCGGACTTGGTGCGTGTGTTGCCGGACTTGGTGCGTGTGTTGCCGGACTTGGTGCGTGTGCTGCCTGACATTGTGCGTGTGATGCCTGACTTGGTGCGTGTGCTGCCTGACTTTGTGCTTGTGATGCCGGACTGGGTGCGTGTGTTGCCGGACAGGGCGATTGTGCTGCTGGACAGAGTGCTTGTGCTGCCGGACAGAGTGCTTGTGCTGCCGGACGTGGTGCGTGTGCTGCCAGACTTGGTGCGTGTGCTGCCGGACTTGGTGCGTGTGCTGCCGGACTTGGTGCGTGTGTTGCCGGACTTGGTGCGTGTGCTGCCGGACTTGGTGCGTGTGCTGCCTGACATTGTGCATGTGATGCCTGACTTGGTGCGTGTGCTGCCTGACTTTGTGCTTGTGATGCCGGACTGGGTGCGTGTGCTGCTGGACTGGGTGCGTGTGCTGCTGGACTGGGTGCGTGTGCTGCTGGACTGGGTGCGTGTGTTGCCGGACAGGTTGCTTGTGCTGCTGGACTTGGTGCGTGTGCTGCCGGTATTGGTGCGTGTGCTGCCGGACTTGGTGCATGTGCTGCCTGACATTGTGCGTGTGATGCCGGACTTGGTGCGTGTGCTGCTGGACTGGGTGCGTGTGTTGCCGGACAGGTTGCTTGTGCTGCTGGACTTGGTGCGTGTGCTGCCGGTATTGGTGCGTGTGCTGCCGGACAGGGTGCGTGTGCTGCCGGACAGGGTGCGTGTGCTGCCGGACAGGGTGTTTGTGCTGCCGGACAGGATGATTGTGCTGCCGGACAGGATGATTGTGCTGCCGGACAGGATGATTGTGCTGCTGGACTTGGTGCATGTGCTGCCGGACAGGTTGCTTGTCCTGCCGGACAGGGCTCATGTGCTGCCGGATAGGGCTCGTGTGCTGCCGGACTGGGCACATGTACTGCCGGACAGGGTGCGTGTGCTGCCGGACATGGCGAGTGTGCTGCCGGACAGGGTGCTTGTGCTGCCAGACAGGGCGAGTGTGCTGCCGGACAGAGTGCGTGTGCTGCCGGACTTGGTGCGTGTGCTGCCGAACTGGGTGCGTGTGCTGCCGGACAGGGTGCTTGTGATGCCGGACTGGGTGCGTGTGGTGCCGGACTGGGTGCGTGTGGTGCCGGACAGGACGAGTGTGCTGCCCGACAGGGTGCTTGTGCTGCCGGACAGGGTGCTTATGCTGCCGGACAGGGTGCCTGTGCTACTGGGCAGGGTGCCTGTGCTGCCGGACAGGATGTGTGTGCCGCCGGACTGGATGCATATGCTGCCGTACTGGGTGCGTGTGCTGCCGGACTGGATGCATATGCTGCCGTACTGGGTGCATGTGCTGCCGTACTGGATGCATATGCTGCCATACTTGGTCGTGTGCTGCTGTACTGGGTGCGTGTACTGCCGGACTGGAAGCGTGTGCTGCTGAACAGGATGAGTGCGCTGCTGGGCAGGATGCGTGCACTGCTGGACAAGATGTGCATCGTTCTCGATTGGGTAAGTGCGCTGCCGGAGTGGGGGCGTGCGCTGCCGGAGTGGGGGCGTGCGCTGCCGGAGTGGGGGCGTGCGCTGCCGGAGTGGGGGCGTGCGCTGCCGGAGTGGGGGCGTGCGCTGCCGGAGTGGGGGCGTGCGCTGCCGGAGTGGGGGCGTGCGCTGCCGGAGTGGGGGCGTGCGCTGCCGGAGTGGGGGCGTGCGCTGCCGGAGTGGGGGCGTGCGCTGCCGGAGTGGGGGCGTGCGCTGCCGGAGTGGGGGCGTGCGCTGCCGGAGTGGGGGCGTGCGCTGCCGGACGTGTGTGCGTGCGCTGACGGACGTGTGTGCGTGCGCTGACGGACGTGTGTGTGCGTGCGCTGACGGACGTGTGTGTGCGTGCGCTGACGGACGTGTGTGCGTGCGCTGACGGACGTGTGTGCGTGCGCTGACGGACGTGTGTGCGTGCGCTGACGGACGTGTGTGCGTGCGCTGACGGACGTGTGGGCGTGCGCTGCCGGAGGTGTGGGCGTGCGCTGCCGGAGTATGAGCGTGCGCTGCCGGACGTGGGAGCGTGCGCGTCTGTTGCCGGACGTGGGAGCGTGCGCCCTCTGTTGCCGTACATGGGAGCGTGCGTCTGTTGCCGGACGTGGGAGCGTGCACATCTGTTGCCGGAAGTGGGGGCGCGCTATGCCAGAGTGGGGGTGCGCTATGCCAGAGTGGGGGTGCGCTATGCCAGAGTGGGGGTGCGCTATGCCAGAGTGGGGGAGCGCTATGCCAGAGTGGGGGAGCGCTATGCCAGAGTGGGGGAGCGCTATGCCAGAGTGGGGGAGCGCTATGCCAGAGTGGGGGAGCGCTATGCCAGAGTGGGGGAGCGCTATGCCAGAGTGGGGGAGCGCTATGCCAGAGTGGGGGAGCGCTATGCCAGAGTGGGGGAGCGCTATGCCAGAGTGGGGGAGCGCTATGCCAGAGTGGGGGAGCGCTATGCCAGAGTGGGGGAGCGCTATGCCAGAGTGGGGGAGCGCTATGCCAGAGTGGGGGAGCGCTATGCCAGAGTGGGGGAGCGCTATGCCAGAGTGGGGGCGCGCTATGCCAGAGTGGGGGCGCGCTATGCCAGAGTGGGGGCGCGCTATGCCAGAGTGGGGGCGCGCTATGCCAGAGTGGGGGAGCGCTATGCCAGAGTGGGGGCGCGCTATGCCAGAGTGGGGGCGCGCGCCGCCGGAGTGTGGGCGCACGCTGCTTAAGTGGGTACTTGTGCTTCTGGACATGGTGTCTGTGTGTGCCTGTGATCCCTCTCCCTTTCGCTGTCTGTGCCTTTGTGGATGAGCTGCCTGGCTGTGTCTGTCTGCAGGACTTGCCAGAGTTCTTTATAATGAGTGCTGCTTTTCTGGTTGCTGTGATGTGTAAATGCCAAGGGCCGTGGTTTCCTTTGCCTTTTGGGGTCTATGCACGTGTGCCATCCCAGGTTCTCGTTTTGTCTGTTGGCTGGGGTGCTGAGTTGCGCACTCCGATCATGGGCATGGTGCCCTGGCCAAGGGCCGGGATCCATGGGCATACTATCTACGGCTGGGCCCTGTCCTGCCGTTTTGAGAGCGAGTGCTGCCGGTTTTAGAGATTTTTCCGTGTGAGGGCTTGTGAGAGTTTGTCTACCCTGGGTCTGATTTTTCGACTGCTTCTGTCCACTCCTGGTTTGTTGCTGTCATTTCCTGGCCTGATTTTCCTGTGATAGTGTTTTTGTTGTTTGCTGGAGAGCATCTGTCTGCTGTCTGCTGTGGCAGGTCCTGCTGTTGACCATGGAATGTGCTGCTGCTGGCAGTGATCTCTGCTTGTGTTGTTGTTTATTATAGGCTCACATTTGCTTGTGATGCAGTTTTCATTACTGTTTTGTGATCAATAATTTTCTTTGCCCCTTTTCTCTGTCTCAATCCATCACTGAACCAATTGCTGACTTTTCTTTAGGTTGCTTATTTTAACCATTTTATCTTACTTTTTGTTTCAACAGGTTTTGTGCTTGATGAAGGATCAAAAGAAATGAGCAAGAGTCGTGACTTGAGCCATGTTATGCGACTCAGGAAAGAAGGTGAGCTGTCTTGCCTTTGCACTCATAAAACTTGCCATCTCGTTCTCGAATATGGTTGCTTCAGTCGTGGAAAGTAATTTGAAGACATTTCAGTCGTAAGGATGTCTGCTTACGAAGTACATTTTGCTTTTTCCGGCACATAAGCTGAGAGAAATGAGAATTTCCATTGGATGTGATGTAACCATTCATTTTCTGATTGCACTGGATATTCAACTGTCTAAACCGAGGAGTGAAGTTGCTGCGAGGTGTTTCAGTTTTCTTAATTAAAACAGTTAACATACAGTGGACATATAAAACTAACACACACACACACACACACACACACACACACACACACACACACACACACACACACACACACACACACACACACACACACACACACACACACACACACACACACACACACACATCATTATTGAGACCTGGGAAGGCTCGGTTCCACCTTCTGACACCCACATATGGAGTTAAACACCAACCACACACACACACACATCATTATTGAGACCTGGGAAGGCTCGGTTCCACCTTCTGACACCCACATATGGAGTGAACCACCACACACACACACACACACACACACACACACACACACACACACACACACACACACACACACACACACACACACACACACACACACACACACACACACACACACACACACACACACACACACACACACACACACACACACACACACACACACACTTGTGATGTTAGAACAGCTGTACACACAAAGGTACAACAAAGTATGTGGAGTAAACATGGACCAAGAGTGATCACTGAAAACAAGGAAGTAATGCTCACATACGACTTGATGATCCCTTTGAGTGTGAACAGAGAAAAAAAGCATTCCAACTGGATATAATATTTAGCTTCAAAAAATAAAATATTTCATTGCAAATTGAGGTGTCAGTACTCAGCAATTTTGGCCTAAACAATGCATAAATCAAGAAAATGACCACATACAGTCTACCGTGAAATATCGCGAGGATTACGTGCCTGGAAAATGCCGCGATATTCAAAACTGCGCTTGTTAAAATCAAGTGCCGATAGGAAAAAGGGGGGTTATGTTCCTGGGCTTCAAGAAAATATGGAGGAAGGTTGACGGCAGCCAGAAATAAACATATCACAATTGAAATAAACATGTATAATAAAAATTAAATATGAATCGGCTTTACTATGAAGACTCCTGCTGCGTTGAAGCAGATTAAACAAGGCCCTTCCCTTCTGTAATGTGTCTGAAGTCCCTACCATTCCTCCCCTATTAATCTCTTAAAATATTTCCCAATGTAATTTGTGACGTTTTTTATAAATCGTTCCTCAGCTCCAAAAAGCAGCAAATAAATAAAATAAAAAACAACTTTTGTCCATCTTTTTGGATAGTTAAATCCAAGCACCCTGTCTGGCAGCACACACACCAGCACACGTAGATAGTTAAAAAAACAACTTTTTCCAGTCTCTCCACCTTGATTAATCATCAACGGTGCACGAGAAACAACAAGCTTGTGGTGAGAGAAATGCGCTACAACTCGGCTCAAAAACCATGATTGCTCAAAATTAAGCCCTGCGATAACTAAATCACTATTCAAGGAGGTTGCTCACGATTGGTCAAAACCGCAATAGTCAAACCAGTGATATTTAAGGGTTTATTCCACCAGGATCACAAAATGAAGTCAAATGATCTTGGAAGTTGAAGCGTGCCGAAAAATGTCCCAGTGATGATTGGAACAATGGGAATGATAAAGAGGAACCATACGGAGATCTTAAAAAACCATCCCTGTGAATATTGCAACAAACGAACTGCAGTTGGAAGCTGTCCGGGACTTCGTGCCGATCCTGAAAAGAGCCGTCAGACCAAAACTTTGTGAACAAGAAAACTTCCCAGTTTGGTCCATGAATCAAGACCCCTTACAAAAACGGAGGTGGATACTTCGATCCCTGGAAGGACTCCACTCCACCTTCTGAAACCCGCTTATGGAGATAACAATGAACGACTTCTGTGAGCCACTCATCCATTATCCACTCCATTAGCCACTCATAACAATGAAAAAATGGACACACACACACACACACACACACACACACACACACACACACACACACACACACACACACACACACACACACACACCTTGCAAAAAAGCCAAACTTTAAAAGCCCTGGCCTGGATGGAATTCCAAACTTCTCGCTAATGCAATAGATATTCTCCCCAATCACTATGCTCAATCATTCAATAAACTTTTCCAAGAGGAAAAGATAATGGATGAGTGGCTCACAGAAGTTAACACTCCCCTCATTTCACAATCTGAAGAAACCCAACTGCCTCACAAATATCGATCAATAACATGTCTTCCGCAACGTACAAACTTCTCATGGGAATCGTTAAAGAAATGATGTACCACCACTGAACACAACAAGGAGAACAGAAGGGATGTAAGAGAAGGGAGGATGTCAGAGAGGATGCTCCGTTAACAGTAGATTATGTACAACGAAACAAGGCCGTACTCAAAAACTGGAAAATGATAACTAAATTGCCCACAGCCTGGATGGACTATTAAAAGCTTTTGATCGTGTTCCACTTTTATGCATAATAAAATGCATGCAAGTGTACAACATCAATCCCCCAAATAATTTAATTTTTGAGAATGCAATGAAACATTGGAATACCATTTTATGTTACAGCAATTGGAAGGAAATGTCAAAATACCAGGGGTGAAGATCGATGCTATGCTGGATCTTCTCGGGAGACAGTCTCCCCCTCCCCACCCCTTTCTGTTTTGCCTGGCTCTGCACCCACTGAATAACCTCAGTAATTAGTATGGACACATACATGCTGATATCCTGCAGAAGAACGTCCAAAGAAACAGGAAATGTGACGCATCTACTGTACATGGATGATTTAATGCGCTTTGCACCAAACAGCAGAAATTGGCAGAACAACTGAAATTAGTGAAATGGTACACTGATGATATTCAAATGGAATTTGGCCTGTGTGAATGTGCACTTGGCACATTTATACAAGATAGACCAACAAAAACGAACAACGTAACAATTGACCTGAATACAATAATACAGGAATTAGACAACGAAGCATCTTACAAATACCTCGGAGTAGAAGAGGGCCACCAAATATGTCACAAACAAATGTGCGACACAATTACCAAAGAATACCTACGGAGAACGAGGCTGATCCTGAAAACATACCTCTCCCCAAGAAATAAAATCAAAGCCATAAACCAGCTTTTAGTACAAGTCTTCTGATGCAGTTGTGGAATAATAAACTGGCCACAATCGGAAATCAACAAACTCAATATCAAACCGAGGAAACTTCTCATGATCAACAGAATGTTTTGCAAAAATAAATGCATCCCAAGAATGTGACTGCCAACACAAGATGGAGGTAGCGGCATGATGGAGCTCGACCAAGTGCACAGAGTGACAACTGGATATGAAAAGGATGAGGATGTGAAAAGTGAAACAGACCATTGAATCCAATTTGTATGCAAACACGACAGCAGCAAGTCAGAAAAGGTATCCCTTACCTGCCTTGCAAAAAATTTCCAAAGACGTGTGAATAGAAAATGTCACACATGAACTGAAATGGCAACAAATACAGCCCCAACGATTGCAAAAAAGACACAATAAAAATGTAAAAAGAAATATCAGCAAATATACATTGACAACTGGGAGAACGATAAAAGAGCAGAGAGAATTTTTTTTTCTCCCTGCTCTTTTATCGTTTTCAGATTGGATGTAGTCAAAGAAGGCTCATTGGAATGGCTAAGAAGAGGTCAGCTCAACTGGGATGGAGAACAAATCACCACTGGACATGCCACTTTATAACTGTGGACAGTTGTGACCCAGTACCAAGATGCCCCATTTTGATACAACTCCACTTTGATCAAACACATGACCCTTGATGCCTCTTTGTAAAACTGAATTCATAATGCTATTTTCAAAATCCCCCCCCCCAAAAACATTCAAAATAATTTTTAGCCGCGTCTCGCGTAGCGAACGATGGCTCTAAGAGAGCTCTGCCTCCTCCTCCTCCTCCTCCTCCTCCTTCTTCTTCTTCTTCTTCTTCTTCTTCTTCTTCTTCTTCTTCTTCTTCTTCTTCTTCTTCTTCTTCTTCTTCTTCTTCTTCTTCTTCTTCTTCTTCTTCTTCTTCTTCTTCTTCTTCTTCTTCTTCTTCTTCTTCTTCTTCTTCTTCTTCTTCTTCTTCTTCTTCTTCTTCTTCTTCTTCTTCTTCTTCTTCTTCTTCTTCTTCTTCTTCTTCTTCTTCTTCTTCTTCTTCTTCTTCTTCTTCTTCTTCTTCTTCTTCTTCTTCTTCTTCTTCTTCTTCTTCTTCTTCTTCTTCTTCTTCTTCTTCTTCTTCTTCTTCTTCTTCTTCTTCTTCTTCTTCTTCTTCTTCTTCTTCTTCTTCTTCTTCTTCTTCTTCTTCTTCTTCTTCTTCTTCTTCTTCTTCTTCTTCTTCTTCTTCTTCTTCTTCTTCTTCTTCTTCTTCTTCTTCTTCTTCTTCTTCTTCTTCTTCTTCTTCTTCTTCTTCTTCTTCTTCTTCTTCTTCTTCTTCTTCTTCTTCTTCTTCTTCTTCTTCTTCTTCTTCTTCTTCTTCTTCTTCTTCTTCTTCTTCTTCTTCTTCTTCTTCTTCTTCTTCTTCTTCTTCTTCTTCTTCTTCTTCTTCTTCTTCTTCTTCTTCTTCTTCTTCTTCTTCTTCTTCTTCTTCTTCTTCTTCTTCTTCTTCTTCTTCTTCTTCTTCTTCTTCTTCTTCTTCTTCTTCTTCTTCTTCTTCTTCTTCTTCTTCTTCTTCTTCTTCTTCTTCTTCTTCTTCTTCTTCTTCTTCTTCTTCTTCTTCTTCTTCTTCTTCTTCTTCTTCTTCTTCTTCTTCTTCTTCTTCTTCTTCTTCTTCTTCTTCTTCTTCTTCTTCTTCTTCTTCTTCTTCTTCTTCTTCTTCTTCTTCTTCTTCTTCTTCTTCTTCTTCTTCTTCTTCTTCTTCTTCTTCTTCTTCTTCTTCTTCTTCTTCTTCTTCTTCTTCTTCTTCTTCTTCTTCTTCTTCTTCTTCTTCTTCTTCTTCTTCTTCTTCTTCTTCTTCTTCTTCTTCTTCTTCTTCTTCTTCTTCTTCTTCTTCTTCTTCTTCTTCTTCTTCTTCTTCTTCTTCTTCTTCTTCTTCTTCTTCTTCTTCTTCTTCTTCTTCTTCTTCTTCTTCTTCTTCTTCTTCTTCTTCTTCTTCTTCTTCTTCTTCTTCTTCTTCTTCTTCTTCTTCTTCTTCTTCTTCTTCTTCTTCTTCTTCTTCTTCTTCTTCTTCTTCTTCTTCTTCTTCTTCTTCTTCTTCTTCTTCTTCTTCTTCTTCTTCTTCTTCTTCTTCTTCTTCTTCTTCTTCTTCTTCTTCTTCTTCTTCTTCTTCTTCTTCTTCTTCTTCTTCTTCTTCTTCTTCTTCTTCTTCTTCTTCTTCTTCTTCTTCTTCTTCTTCTTCTTCTTCTTCTTCTTCTTCTTCTTCTTCTTCTTCTTCTTCTTCTTCTTCTTCTTCTTCTTCTTCTTCTTCTTCTTCTTCTTCTTCTTCTTCTTCTTCTTCTTCTTCTTCTTCTTCTTCTTCTTCTTCTTCTTCTTCTTCTTCTTCTTCTTCTTCTTCTTCTTCTTCTTCTTCTTCTTCTTCTTCTTCTTCTTCTTCTTCTTCTTCTTCTTCTTCTTCTTCTTCTTCTTCTTCTTCTTCTTCTTCTTCTTCTTCTTCTTCTTCTTCTTCTTCTTCTTCTTCTTCTTCTTCTTCTTCTTCTTCTTCTTCTTCTTCTTCTTCTTCTTCTTCTTCTTCTTCTTCTTCTTCTTCTTCTTCTTCTTCTTCTTCTTCTTCTTCTTCTTCTTCTTCTTCTTCTTCTTCTTCTTCTTCTTCTTCTTCTTCTTCTTCTTCTTCTTCTTCTTCTTCTTCTTCTTCTTCTTCTTCTTCTTCTTCTTCTTCCCAGTCCATGCGACCGATTAATTAATTATTTGTGAACACCCTGTTATCCCAAAGGCATGTGGAACATGTGTGAAGTTTCCCCTTTATCTGTCAAGCCATTCTGGAGAGGATTTTTTAAGGTTTATTCTTCAAAAAAAATGGCTGCCAGACCATGTGTCCTATGATGTTAAAATTTATCCCCTATATTCCCCAAGGGTACTCGATCATTTGCATGAAGTTTTGGATCGATGTAGTAATGAAACGGAAGACCAAGAAGGAACCCAAAAAGTAAAGATCAAAGATGGAATCATCAGGAGGAACCTGGAAAGGATTCGGGTTTCAGCCGCTACGCCACAACCCTCAAACACATCCAGGCACAGCCAAGTGAGCCTCACAGAAAAATTTCTGCAACAATTCACTTCTCCTTCAAGAGATGGATAATGAAAGAAAGGAATATTGAGGTGAAAGAGAAGAAAAAGCAAGAATTAGAATGAATAAAGGGAATTATTAAAAAAACCCAATCTGCCATTCTGGAGAAGAAGATTTTTAAAGGGTTTTCCTTTTTCAATCCAATATAGCTGCCAAACCACGTGACCGATGACGGCATAATTTTTTTTCTCTTGATCAATTTCTTGACCAAGACCTCTTGACAAAGACCAAATATGACCCTCAATAATTTTTATTCAAATTGGATAAAGCGTTGTACATATAGAATTTTGGTTGCGATGACATTTTTGTTAACAACACCTATCCCCCATGGGGAGTACTTAACATGTGCCAAGTTTCTATTTTTTCCATACAGTGCTTTTGGAGAAAAAGATGTCCAATTTTTTTCCTTTTTTCCAAGATGGCTGCCACACCATGTGACCTATGACATGATAATTATCTTTAAAAAATTATGGATGAGTCGTCACTGCTATTTGCAAAATTGTTTCATTTGGATAAGCGGTTGCAGAGAAAATTAATTTAAAAGGGAATAAACCCAGAAATGCAAGCAAAATATTAATCGTAAATAATAACAAGTCTGGAGACGGCAATGGTTCACGAGTGGTATTTGTCGATGTAGATTGTTTCAGAGTTCAAGGATGAGACAATGTGATAATTTTTGACCAAGTTATAAAAATGATCAACATGATGTGGTACGAGTGACAGGTTATTAGCTGCAAAATGTCGAAAACCCGGTTTCGTTCAACAACTTTCAAAATTTGACCTTTGCATAACCTTTAAAGGTCACAAAACAATGTTGTGGACATTGAAATAAGGAAACAGGATACGTGCTATAGCTTATTGGAGTTAGTTCGTCGAAGAAGGTCGAAAACCCGGTTCGATTCCCACAACTTTGAAAATTTGACCTTTGTGAACTTTAAAGGTCAAAGGTCAAGGATTATGACCTTTGGTGCAAAACTTCCTCTGGAACATTCCAGGAACAATATAACGTCATATAGGCTATATGGCATTTCACACTCCTCGGATTATCCATACTTTGATGAAATTAGCGTAAAAACAAACTTGAAGGGGGCGCCACGGGCAAGGTGTTTGAGATAGAGCAAAATGGTTTCGAGACTTTAGGTGGGGAATGACCTCAATATTATGCATAAAAAATATTATCATCCCAGCTCTCAAAGTTTGGGCGGTCGTCAGATTTTTATGTCAAAATTCGCAATTTTCTAAGTTCGTGACCTTGTGACCTTGACCTTGGGACGAAAATGAAAAATCGAGCTCCGTGGGGCTATGCAGGTGCCATTGCGCTAACCAAATACCGAAACCCCTGCCAGATTCGACAAACTCCCTCGGAGAAGATGGATTTTTATGTCAAAATTCGCAATTTTCTAAGTTTGTGACCTTGGGACGAAAATGAAAAATCGAGCTCCGTGTGGCTATGCAGGTGCCATTGGGCTAACCAAATACCGAAACCCTTGCCAGATTCAACAAACACCCTCAGAGAAGATGTAAATTGAAATGAGCTACCCCCTAAAAACATGTTTTTTTGAGCGTGGCTCCGCCCATCATGGGTGCACCACGCCCATTCTCAGGAAAACACAACTAGATCATGATATAAACCTCCCACCAAAATTTTATCAGGATCGGATCAAAACCCACGGAGCTATGCTCGGGACAAACACAGACAGACAGACAGACACACACCAACAACAAATATAGTGGTCACTTACTGACTCGTGAACCAATCAATATACAGCTCGAAAGGCACTCGGGAAAGCAAATACCTCTGTCACACAATGCTTGATCCAGTTGAACACATCAGGCCCAAGAAAATTTTGAGGTATCATGCTCTCCATAGTTTTTGGCTCCATCTCTCAATGGTGAAGAATCAATTTGAAAATTATAAAATTCTCGCATCTGGATCGGGATTCTGGTCTTCACCAAAATCAAATCAATTTGTCCTTGTCACACACTTAACCTGTCTACCAAGTTTCATCCGAATCTGTCCACACCTTTTTGATATATCGTGCTATATATCGTTTTACCCCAATCTCTCAATGGTGAAGAATCCCTTAAAAAATTATTGGATATTCACCCAAGTTGTCACAATTCTTTCTCGTCGCACACCTTATTTGTCCACCAAGTTTTGTCCGAATCCGTCCACAACTTTATGAGTTATCATGCTGTATATAGTTTTACCCCCATCTCTCAATGGTGAAGAATAACTTAAATTTCTCAGATCCGGATTCGGATCTTCACCAAAATTGAATCAATTCTTCCTCGTCACACACCCAACATGTCCACCAAGTTTCGTCTGAATCTGTCCAATACTTTTTGAGATATCGTGCTACATATTGTTTTTGGCCCTATCTCTCAATGGTGAAGAATCACTTGAACAATTCTAGTAGCCGGATCTTGATCCGGATCTTCAACAAAATCTCGTCACTTCATCCTTGTCAAACACCCAACCTGCCCACCAAATTTCATCTGAATCCGTCCACATATTTTTGAGAGATCCTGCACACAAACAAACAAAACAAACAAACAAATAAACCAATGTCACCCGCAGGGTGACCCGTATCTTGCCAAAACGTGACCACGTGTGACTTCTTTATGGTCACACTGAGGTGAACATAGCTGCTATCCACCAGGAGCGACTCCTTGAGGAATATCTGCCTACGAGAGATTCCGATGAGAATCGTTCTACAGAGTAACCATGAAAAATATGCGTTTGCCTCATAATGTCACCAAATGACGTCATAATGTCTCAAGCTTGACATATTGTATCTAGAAAGCACTCATCGAGGTGTTCAATTTGAGGTACTACACGATATGGTTCCTAAAACTTGAAAATTTGACCTTGGGGTCAAATATGTTTGACCTTAGGCGCTAACCATGAAGGTCAAGGCCAATCGCCACCAAAAATTAATTATCTGAGCGCCAGACCATGAACGATATTCCCATGAAGTTTGAAGACGATCCGATCAAAATTACTCAAAAATAAGGGTTTCGTCAACTCCCCTGATTTGCGACAAAGTGACGTTGACCTTTGACCTTGACCTTCAAAATTTTATGCGCTGAAAGGCACCTCTATAGGCCTCTGATATGCGAAGTTACAAAAATTTACAATGATAACTGTGCTCTGCAGAATTTTTTATATGTGATTACAGACAAAAAATAAAAAAAAAACATACAAGCTGACTAACATATCTTGCAAAAACTTTGTTTTGGCAAGATAACAAGCTGACTAACATATCTTGCAAAAACTTCGTTTTGGCAAGATAACAAGCAAATAGACAGATGAACCGAAAAACAAACAAACAAGCAGTCATAGACTGGTAATTACGAAATCGTAAACTTGACCTCTGACCTTGTCTAATAAAAGCTGTCTCGAGAGAAAGTAGCGACGCAAACCAGAAGTTTATACGATGATTCTGTACCAAACCATCAAAAATCATAACGTCGACCGAAGCAAAAATCTCCATTTCTCCACGCAATTATTTTATATTATTTTATCAGTCACAAAACAGTAATATTCGGCCATCCACCAACAATCGTTACATAATCTGACGGCTTAGCAAGTCAGGCATGCGACGATAACCTTTATTGGGATAAAAAATGACTTTTAAACACCATCTTTATCAAAAGCACCGTCAGCGCACACACGGAAAACCTTTACGTGATCAACGCCGCCTCTGCTCAAGTGCACTGCACCACGTGACGACCCGTGACGCGCGAGTGAAATATTTTTTATACAATCTTAAAACGTCTCCAAAACATCTGATTTTTACCAGAATTTCGACAACCGAGTTTTAAGCCTCCTAAGCGATCGCAAAAACTGAAGACAAAATTAAAATCGAAGTTAAAACGAACTCGTAACGTCGAGCGAAGCAAAAATCTCCATTTCTCCACGCAATTATTCAATATTATTTTATCAGTCACAAAACCGTAATATTCGGCCATCCACCAACAATCTTTACATAATCCGACGGCTCAGCGAGTCAGGCATGCGACGGTAACCTTTATTGGGATAAAAAATGACTTTTAAACACCATCTTTATCGAAAACACCGTCAGCGCACACACACAAAACCATACGTGACTCAACGACGCGTCTGCTCGAGCGCACTGAATCATGGAACGACCCGTGACGCGTCGAGTGAAATATTTTTTATGCAATCTTAAAACGTCTCCAAAACATCGGATTTTTACCAGAATTTCGACAACCGAGTTTTAAGCGTCCTAAGCGATCGCAAAAATCGAAGACAAAATTAAAATCGAAGTTAAAACGAACTCTTAACGTCGAGCGAAGCAAAAATACTCCATTTCTCCACATGAATTTACGGAATTATGTTTGACCTCACTGTGACCTTGACCTTTGACCGATTTTGACCAAAATCTAATCAGCGCTAGCCATCACCCCCCTGAATCACGTGGTGTAATTTGACATTGGTAGCTTCTTCCGTTCCCGAGTTATCGTGCCTACAAACAAACAAAAAAACACGAACGAACACACAAACAAACAGAAATGGAAGTGATCAATATACTTACGAAATCTTTAGATTTCGTAAGTAACAAGAACGATGTCATGCATGGAACGATACTTGCGAAATCCATAAAACAAATTTAACATTTGATGGTTGAATTAATTGACCAAATATGCAACTCCTCTTCAAATTTCAAGTCAATTGAATATAATTGACAATGTTAGAAATTCGGCATATGTTGACCTTTTGGCCTATGTTGAGCTCAAAAATAATTGGTGGTTGAATCCAGTAACCTGATATGCAAATCTTCTTCAAATTTCAAATCAATTGGATGAAAATTGAAGATTTTAGAAATGCCACCCTCGTTGTTGACCTCTGGCCTATGTTGACCTTTTGCTCTTTGTTGAACTCAAAAATAATAGGTGGTTCAATTGAATGACCAAATATGCAAGTCCTCTTCAAATTTCAAGTCAATCAGATGAAAATTGACATTTTTAGAAATTTGGCCAAAATTGACCTTTTGGCCTATGTTGACCTCAAAAACAATTGGTGGTTGAATTCAGTGACCTGATATACAAATCCCATTCAAATTTCTCATCAATCGGATGAAAATTTAGGATTTAAAAAATATACTTGATATACGCACAAGACCAACCAATATACTTGGAAAAAAATCTTCGATTTTCACAAGTAACAAACTAGAAGGGCACTCGGTAAAGTGCGCACCTCCACCACGCAATGCCTGATCCAGTAGAACATATCGGGTCCAATGAATGTTTGAAATGTTATGTGATGCATCGTTTTTGGCCCCCATCTCTCAATAGTGAAGAAGAACTTTTTTAAATAAAAAAACTCTCGTATCTGGATCTGGATTTGGATATTCACTAAAGTAGAAACAATTCGTCCTTGTTACATACCCAACCTGCACACCAAGTTTCGTCCAAATCCATACACAACGTTTTGAAATATCGTGCTATACAGTGCCGATAGAAAGACTACACTCCCTTTCAAAATTTTCACCTTTTGTTGCCTTATTAGCGTGGAATGAAATTGCATTAAATCTTTTTCCACCTTTATTTGCACATCATAATGCACAACTTCAAAGGAAAAACAAAGTTTACAAATTTCAGAAAATTTATTGAAAATATGAAAGTAGAATATCTTGGTTGGATTAGTGTCCACCCCACTTATAATAGCAATGGCAAATTACCTCAAGTGTACCTAATCAACTTCAAAATCACACACCAAGTTAATTGGCCTCCACCTGTTAAATTGTTGTGATTCTGATTATTTCGGAATAAAATCAGCTGTTCCTGGAGGTTTCCTCTGCTGGGTAGTACATTTCACAGCAAAGACTTAACCATGAGCACTAAGGAAGTTTGAAAAGACCTCTGGGATAAAGTTGTGGAAAATTCAAAGGCTTTGAATAACCCTTGGAGCAAGTCAAGATAATCATTAAGAACTGGAACTTGTACGGTATCATCAAGACCGTTTTTGCCTAGATCAGGCTGTCCCTCCAAACTTTATGACCAAGCAAGGAGGAGACTGATCAGAGAGGCCACATCGAGGCTAATGGCAACTTTGAAAGTGCAACAGGCCTTTATGGAAAAGACTGGTCACTGTGTGTATGTGACAACAATATCCCAAGCACTCCACAAGTCTGGCCTGTATGGTGGGGTGGCAAGAACGAAGCCACTACTCAAAAAGGCCCACCTTGATTCCTTTTTGAGGTATGCAAAAAACAACTCTGGAGATTCTGAAGCCATGTAGTAAAATGTTTTATGTTCTGACGAAAACACGATGGAACTTTTTGGCCTAAAGGCAAAACATTACGTTTGGCGCAAACCCAACACAGCACATCACCCAAAGAACACCATCCATACTGTGAAGCATGGTCCTGGTAGCATCATGTTATGGACATGTTTCTGTGCATGTCATTTGTGTGTGTGTGTGTGTGTGTGTGTGTGTGTGTGTGTGTGTGTGTGTGTGTGTGTGTGTGTGTGTGTGTGTGTGTGTGTGTGTGTGTGTGTGTGTGTGTGTGTGTGTGTCAGTCAGTGTGTGTCAGTGTGTCTCCTCCATAATTCCAAAACCATGATACATAGCAGTCTGAACCTTTGCATGCATACGAAGAAAACTCTAAGGAAGTGAATGAGTAAAAATTGTGTGTTTGGGTTAATTAAAACACTCCTTATTAAAATAATTAACGGCCTTATTTAATTATATCGTTTATATGGCGTATCCTCGGTCACTGCTGTCTATGGGGTCTAAAGACATATCCTAGGTAATGTCGCTAGGGTCTGAAGCCACCATGTTTTTTGGCCTCCTCAATCATGCCTTGACTTGGAACAAGCTGCAATGATTTCTTTACGATAAAGTTTTTTTTCTTCACTTTCCTCACTCATATTATCGAATGCCTGTTCATCATAGCTACAAATTGCTGGATACATTGCAATGCTTATAAATGCCCGGAGACGTCAGCGTTCGTTGCTTTCGTCCATTTCCGCAAATTCCATACCTTCGATAATCTCTTAACCTAAACTGAATTACAAAATTTAAGCTCCAGAAATGAATTTAGCAGCAGTTTTGACTCCTAAAAAAAAGTGTTCATTTGTCTAATTCGGACATAGCTATCGCTTGCCAACCATTTAATTGGAGTGCTTGCTTAAGCCGCTTGCCGAGCACCCGACAGTGGATGGTGGTACAGTTCCTGTCCCGATCGAGATGTACAGTCGGCAGTTGTTACAAGGTAGGGGTACATATATGGCTATATTATGATCTGCAATTTAGGGACTCTCCGCGATTGTGTGTGTGTATGCCTGCGTGCTTGGTTACGCGGGCGCCGTGGTGGCAAAGTTTCATCCCGTATCTTTGAGGTTTTAATTTTTAACCTCAGCAGCATACGAGCGATCATGTTTTCTTTTTTCCTCATGACTGTTTCTCAAGCTGTTGGTTATTTTATGACTCGGTGTGCTTTGTCATTGTGTTTCAAAGCAAAATACATTTGTTGATAACCGATTTCCGAGCCGTTGAACGTATTATTGTGTTATCTCAATTACCGAGCCAAATATCTTCCACCCACCTGTCACATGACGTGTGTGTGTGTGTGTGTGTGTGTGTGTGTGTGTGTGTGTGTGTGTGTGTGTGTGTGTGTGTGTGTGTGTGTGTGTGTGTGTGTGTTCGTTCATAAAGTATGACACATTCGCTGGTAACTCCCCTACCTCCACCATCCTCTCTCTCTCTCTCTCTCTCTCTCTCTCTCTCTCTCTCTCTCTCTCTCTCTCTCTCTCTCTCTCTCTCTCTCTCTCTCTCTCTCTCTCTCTCTCTCTCTCTCCCTCTCTCTCTTTTTGTCGTATCCTCACTCCACGCCTTCATAATACGGTGCGGTATCCTCCCACTCCACACCTCTCTCTCTCTCTTTCTGTCTCCAAACTTATCCAGATGGTGGTTATCTCCGCATGTATCCAGATGGTGGTTATGGCCAGACAATGGTTATCTCCATATGTGTCTGAACAGTGGTTATTTCTGGATGATGGTTATATCCGGACGTGTCCAGATGGTGGTTTTGTCCGGACGGACTCTCTCTCTCTTCAAACTGCCTTCCCTTGCCTTACCCTCATGCTGCCTTCTCTTGCATTACCATCACACTGCCTTCCCTTGCCCTCCCCTGCCTTCCTCTCACACTGCCTTCTCTTGCCCTCCCCTCACACTTATTTACCTTGCCGTCCACTCACACTGCCTTCCCTTAACGTATCTAGACAGTGGTTATCTCCACCGTGGTTATGTCTGTACGGTGGTAACCTCCAGACATGTCCGGATGGTGGTTATGTCCAGATGGATCCTCTCCTTATACTGCCTGACCTTGCGCTCCCCTCACTCTGCCGTCCCCTGCACTCCCCTGCCCTTCTCATGCTTCCTTCCCTTTCTGTACCCCTCCTCACTCCCCCCTCCTTCCTCGCTCCCACTTTCCTTCCTCGCTTCCCTCCTCCTTCCTCGCTCCCCCCTCCTTCCTCGCTCCCCCCTCCTTCCTCGCTCCCCCCTCCTTCGTCGCTCCCCCTCCCTCATCGCTCTCCTCCTTTCTCGCTGTCCTCCTTCCTCGCTCTCCTCCTTCCTCGCTCTCCTCCTTCCTCGCTCTCCTCCTTCCTCGCTCTCCTCCTTCCTCGCTCTCCTCCTTCCTCGCTCTCCTCCTTCCTCGCTCTCCTTCCTCGCTCTCCTCCCTCCTCGCTCCCCTCCCTCCTCGCTCCCCTCCCTCCTCGCTCCCCTCCCTCCTCGCTCCCTCCCTCCTCGCTCTCCTCCTTCCTCGCTCCCCTCCTTCCTCGCTCCCCTCCTTCCTCACTCAGGGGTTTGAATACTAATTGATGCAACATTTCAGCTTTTTATTTTTAATCACTCTGTAAAAATTTCTAAAAACATGTTATATCTTTGTCATTATGCGGTATTTTATGTAGATCGGTGACAAAAAATTTAAATTTAATTGGTTCACGAGCGCCAGCCAGTGACCACTATATTCGTTATGTCTGTGTGTCTGTCTGTCCAGAGCATAACTCTGTGGACTTTGATCCGATCTTGATGAAACTTGGTTATGTGTTCGATACCAATGTCTAGTTGTGTTTTCCTGGATGAGGGCGTGCTACGCCCATTGTGGGCGGAGCCATGCACAAAAAATTGCCATTTTTAGGGGGAAGTCAGATTAAAAATCTATCTTCTCCAAGGGAATTGACTGCATGGAATGGGTTCTTCGGTATTTGAATAGCAAAATGAATTATCTTAAATTTGTCGTCTGATTTTTCATTTTCGTCCCAAGGTAAAGGTCACAAGGTCAAAAACTTAGAAAATTGCGAATTTTGACATAAAAATCATACGACCGCCCAAACTTTGAAAGCTAGGATGACAATATTTTTTATGCATAATCTTGAGGTCATCCCCCACCTAAAGTCTTGAAACCATTTTGCTCTATCTCGAACACCTTGCCCGTGGCACCCCCTTCAAGTTTTTTTTACGCTGATTTCATCAAAGTATGGATAATCCGAGGAGTGCGAAATGCCATATAGCCTATATGACATTATATTGTTCCTGGAATGTTCTGGAGGAAGTTCTGACCAAAGGTCATAATCCTCGACCTTTGACCTTTAAATGCCACAAAGGTCAAATTTTCAAAGTTGTGGGAATCGAACTGGGTTTTTGACCTTCTTCGACGAACGAACTCCAATAAGCTATAGCACGTATCCTGTTTCCTTATTTTTATGCCCACAACATTGTTTTGTGACCTTTAAAGGTTATGCGAAGGTCAAAATTTGAAAGTTGTTGAACGAAACCGGGTTTTCGACATTTTGCAGCTGTTGATTGAAGGCCACTATAATTCATTATAACTTGTTCAAAAATTATCACATTGTCTCATCCTTGACTTCTGAAACAATCTACATCGTCAAATACCACCCGTGAACCATTGTGGTCTTCAGACTTGTCCATTTTAAATTCCGGCTGTAATGCAAGAAAATATGACAAAAGTTGAGGGGTGTGTGTACTTTCTGAAGGCGCTGTATATATGTACTCCTGCTCAACACATGTTGTACTTGTATATGATAAAAGGTTCTGGGACAAGGCAATTATCACCCTAAAAAGCCAGAAAACGCAGATGAATCCCGTCTTTAACGCCCATTATATGAGGACTTGGACACGGAAAGCACAGCAGCCATCGTGTGTGAGTATATATTTCCACAAACCTCAAGCCTCCTCATCTAAATCAGAGCTATACCTTTCTGGGGACATTCAAAAATTTATTAGAACTGGTAGGTGTAATTGTTTTCCCCCCACTAATATCATCAGACATTCATGAGATTGGTGTTTGTCCTGTTGAGCATATAAAGTCTGACAAGAGATGAACTCTGACATGTGACATAATTAATCACTTTGTATATTCATGGATGATCCCATTCTGCAGATGCCTATTTTGCAAATTGAGTTATGCTCCTGTGGTGGACAAATGTATGGAGATAATGTCATCCAAAATTCACACCTGTTAGCAATCCAGCAGATGCAGGTGGTGAGGATTAAGATGACCTGTTGAACGTCTTGACAAATACAGAGAATATTCGATGTTAACTTGCTGTCTATTTATTAGTGAGTAGATTTACTGCATTCCACACTGCTAGATTCCATAGTATTCAAGATGGCTGTCAGTGCTTTTATCTTGTGACTATGACAGTACCACATTATGCATGGTACACTCCATGTTGCAGTGTGTTCATTGGTTGAGCTCTGTTGTGTCCAGTGTGAAGAATTTTTTTTTTCACCATTGAGGGATTAATTTTATTGGGGAGCATATGTATTTGATGTATGTATATATATATATATATATATATATATATATATATATATATATATATATATATATATATATATATATATATATATATATGTATATGTATTATATATATATATGTATATGTATTATATATATATATATATATATATGTATATGTATATGTGTGTATATAAGCCTGGTGTTGGCGTAGTGGTTAGGGAAGCGGCTTGGGATCCAAAAGGTCCTGAGTTCAAGCCCCGTTGGCCACTTGAATGAATACACACCAGGAGGTTGACTCTGCCTGTCATCCTTCCGAGGTCGGCAAAGTGAGTACCAGTGTACTGAGCCCAGTGTATGCCCCGGTTAGAATAGGTGTACCATATCCCTGTGTCATAAGAGGCGACCAGGGTTGTGTCAGGAAGGGCATCCGGCATAAAACCTGTGCCAAATCATTATATTATGTGGATCATAATGGATGATCCCCTGTGGCGACCCCTAACGTGAGCAGCCGAAAGAAGAAGAAGATATATGTGAATATATATATATATATATATATATATATATATATATATATATATATATATATATATATATATACATATATATATATATATATATATATATGTACATATATATATATATATATATATATATATATATATATATATCTATATATATATATATATATATATATATATATATATATATATATATATATATATATATATATATATATATATATATATATATATATATATATATATATATATATATATATATATATATATATATATATATATATATATATATATATATATATATATACACATGTCTGTATATTGTTAATGATTCCGGCGGTGTCGGGATTCGCACTCGACTCTTGACCCCAGTGTTAAGGATTCGGCGTCACTTGGGCCGAGGTCACATTTGCCACGGCGGCCGGGGGGTCTCCAAAATCTACGGCCACTAGCAATTATACGGCGGCCACAGTATTTCCACGGTCACACAATGTAGCAGTCACATATGTTTTATTTTTCGGGTCGCTGCACGGCGTATTTATAAATTGTGGAGACCGAAAACGTGGGGGTGCCGTACGGTCTTTGATTTGATGTCGCACGGTGACCTTAGGGCGTTCCTGCGGCGGCCATAGAATTTTCAAGGCAGACGCAAGGTGCCCGCAAGGCGACCGCAGGGGGGCCCTAAGGCGAACGTGCGGCCAGACGCAAGGTAACGAATGGGTTAATTTTTTTATTTTTTTTTGACCATTTTTTTTTCGGCTTGTCGAATTGCTGCGGCGAACGTAGAAATGAAAAAAGTTATAACTCCGCGTTATAATTCCACGGCGACCTTACGGCCTGTAAAATATAGCCATACGGCGTAGGGCCACCCTTAGGCCACCTCAGAAACTCTGCGGCCGCTGCACGTTTCTGTCAATTCAGTAGGCGTACGGCCGCCGTATCCTCACCGTAGAGCAAATGTGACTTAGGCCTCGGTCTTAGAAATTGTGGAGAGCGAAAACGTGGGGTTGCCGTACGGTCTTTGATTTGATGTCGCACGGTGACCTTAAGGGGGCCCTGCGGCAGCCATGTAATTTTCAGAGCAGACGCAAGGTAGCCTCAAGGTGCCCGCAAGGCGACCGCAGGGGGTCCTAAGGCGAACGTGCGGCCAGACGGATGGTAACGAATGGGTTAATTAATTTATTTTTTTACCAGTTTTTTTTTCGGCTTGTCGAATTGCTACGGCGAACGAAGAACTGAAAAAAGTTATAACTCCGCGTTATAATTGCACGGTGACCTTACGACCTGTAAAATATAGCCAAACAGCGTAGGGCCACCCTGATGCCACCGCAGAAACTCTGCGGCCGCCGCACGTTTCTTTCAATTCAGAGGGCGTACAGCCGCCGTATCCTCGCCGTAAAGCAAATGCGACTTTGGCCTTAAGCGCACCGCCGTCTCCGGGATTATAATGCCGGCTGGTTCGGCACAGGCCTCGGGTTACGCGCCTCGAATCGTGATACCAACGTACACCTGGACCTTACCAGTTGGCGATATAGACCCCGCTTACAGACTGGTTTTGTCAGAGACCGAGCGAATTCTGCCAGTCTGTAACCATTTTGGTTTTATATACCAATCGAGCGAATTGTTTCTCAGCATGGCACGAATAATTCAAGGCGGCAAATCTCGTATAACTCAGCCAGATTTATTGGGGACACATCCGGGAACACAACATAAGCATAGCAATCACGACAATGTTGTAATTAATCTATAACACGTTCTTAACTAGGGAGCTACCGATTACGGGTTTCGATGTGAACCTGAGCTAGATAAACCTTAGACAACATGCAGACAAGACACAGACAGCATGCATACAAGACACAGAGTACTTGGTGATGCTTCATGGACGAGAGGAAAAGTGTCAAAAGCACGATTGCGGCTCGTGACAAGCCGATGTCAACTGATTCGAGCACCTGGCTCGAGCAGGCCGTGTGGCAAGATGGCGGCATCGTCCTTTTTCTTCTCCCGGCACCGCTTGCGCACGCAACCTCGGCACGTCCAGACCCTGCGAGGTCGACGGCCCAAGACCAAAGATCTATGGTATGCTCCAGCTGGCTTTTCACAAGGTCCAGCATACAAGTCCAGGCCTGGCCTGTTCACCAGGTTAGGCCAAATCGGGGTGTTGGGCTCCGCAGGTGGATCGATGGGTGTCGGGCCGTGCCGTGAGTAGGGACAAGCAGAGGCTCCGTCACTGGACTCCGGATGAACCTGTCGATGTCCTCCTCATAAAAGTCGATCGCCGACTCCCACTCGTCGTTTCTCATCCAGCCGATGGCAGACAGACCTCATGTAGTCCCTTCCCTGCCTTTCTTTTGGCTCGCTCCTCACGAAAACCGATCGCAAACAGACACAACCTTCCCCTGTACAGCCGATCACACCACCTCGGCGCTCTCAGTCCCACCTTCGTCTTCCCGCCGCTCGCTTCTCTAGGCCGCTCCATCACAAAGCGCTGTGCGGGGCCTATTGTCCGGAGAGGGGAACGAATAAGAAGAACCTCTCGGTACACCACCACTGCACAAACAAATGAACAGCCTCCTACACCTCCCGACGCACATGTAACGTCCAATTACCGAACAACCTGGCTAAACACGCATTTAATGGGGGATCTGGGCTAATCCTATGTTTAATAACACACGAAGGGCCATTTCCGCAACAATATAGATTGGGTCGCCAAAATAGGTGACCCTTGTTGTCAGTAATTCTGTGTTTGTTTGTTTGGATGTTTTTTCGTTTGTCATCAGCATAATTGGTAGTAAACATTGGCGGATTTTGACCAAACTCGGGTGGTAGGTACATCTTATGACCTAGTGCTTTGGAAATTGTGATGGTTGCTAGGGACGCTTTGGTTTCCTTGCAACAACCGAAAAACCTTCAAAATCGGTACCGTTCACGCAAAATCAATTCCGAAAGCCATTATCTCACGTAGGGTTATGAAATTTCGTACGAATGATCTACAGGTGATGCTCTATCAAATATGTTATGGTTTTTGTGATATATGGAATACTTTACCCGCAGCGCCCCCTACAATTAGGGTAAGTGCGAAAATTGGCGAAAATTGAAGGCCCCCGAGCGACCAGGTGAGTGCATCGATGCAAATGAACCTTTGCAGGTTCATGGTACTCAATGAGTACTACAACTTTGCCTCAGGACATATTGACCGATTTCGCTTAGGTCAGGGGTCAAAGGTCAATTAGTGCAAAAATCGATAATATGCGAGAGCTGGAGGTGCCTTCGTGCCAAATGCTACTCCTCCTTGGGTTATGGTCGGATACAGACATGAAAATTCACACTAATCATCTGGAATGCATTGTGCACAAACGATCGAGCCGGATTTTCGATTTATATCTTTGTTCACCCAGAGCACCCCCTCGAACTTTGGGGATTTCCGATATCAAACGGCATTTTGTGTACTTTTCATTCAAATTGATACCGAGTAGTTATCAGTAGATGGAACTCGATGAGATTTGGTATGCATAATCTTAAGGTGATTCTCTATCCGCTATATGACATCCATTTTTTTCTATATCTTATAGTTTCCAAATGGTAACCCTCTCAACTTGGGTGTCCGAGGGCCATTGAGCATTCCCGCTGAAAATTCAAAGTACACAAGCTCCAAGACGGTTGAACCGAATCGAATGAATCTTTACATGCTTATAGACCGTAATGAGTACAACAACTTTGCTCATTTGCATAATGACCTATCTCAAGTAGGTCAGGAGTCAAAGGTCAATAAGTGCATTTTTCGGGCTAAATTACCATTCAAGGCACCCTTCCTCCTACACGGATTAACTGATACGAATGAAAGTTCAAAGGTGCATCGTACTCAATGAGTACGACAACTTTGCTTCAGGACATATTGACCTATCTTGGCTAGGTCAGGGGTCAAAGGTCAATGAGTGCATTTTTCGGGAAAAATGACCATTCAAATCCCCCTTGCTCGGACACGGGTTAACCAATACAAATGAAAGTTCATAGATACAGAGTACTGAGTGGGTACTACAACTTTGCTTCAGGACATATTGACCTATCTCTGCGAAGTCAGGGGTCAAAGGTCAATGAGTGCATTGTTCGGGAAAAATGACCATTCAAAGCCCCCTTGCTCATACACGGGTTAACCGATTCGATTGCAATTTCCTAAGTACTTCGTACTCGATTAACTCAGATAAGGGGTCAAAGGTCATCGGATGCTCGGTGACCCATGGCCGCCTCCCGGCTTGTATATATGTGTATATATATATATATATATATATATATATATATATATATATATATATATATATATATATATATATATATATATATATATATATATATATATATGTGTGTGTGTCTGTATGCGACCGCCGTTTCTCGACGACCGCCGGTCTGATCTGATTGAAACTTGCTAGGAATATTGCCGGGGTCGCGTGGATGTGACTTTTCAAGGTTTGATATTAATCGGACGAGCGGTTCCCAAGTTACGGCCATTTATCTGTCGACCAATGACAGGACACGGTGCTATGATGTCACGAATGACGTCACAATTAATATTTATTACTTACGAAATCTAAGATTTCGTAAGTATATTGATGACTTCCATCCTCTGTTTGTGTGTTTGTTTGTTTGTGTGTTTGTTTGTGTGTGTGTTTGTGTGTTTGTTTGTAGGCACGATAACTCGTGAACGGAAGAAGCTACCAATGTCAAATTACACCACGTGATTCAGGAGGGTGATGGCTAGTGCTGATTAGATTTTGGTCAAAATTTGTCTAAGGTCAAAGTCACAGTGAGGTCAAACATAATTCCGAAAATTCATGTGGAGAAATGGAGTATTTTTGCTTCGGTCGACGTTACGAGTTCGTTTTAAGTTCAATTTTAATTTTGTCTTCGGTTTTTGCGATCGCTTAGGACGCTGAACACTCGATTGTCGAAATTCTGGTAAAAATCGGATGTTTTGGAGACGTTTTAAGATTATATAAAAATATTTCACTAGCCGCATCACGGCTCGTTACGTGGTGCAGTGCGCTCGAGCAGACGCGTCGTTGAGTCACGTAAAGGTTTTGCGTGTGCGCGCAGACGGTGTTTTCGATAAAGATGGTGTTTAAAAGTCATTTTTTATCACAATAAAGGTTATCGTCGCATGCCTGACTTGCTAAGCCGTCGGATTATGGAAAGATTGTTGGTGGATGGCCGAATATTACGGATTTGTGACTTTGATAAAATAATATTAAATAATTGCGTGGAGAAATGGAGATTTTTGCTTCGGTCAACGTTACGATTTTTGATGGTTTGGTACAGATTCACCATAGAAACTTCTGGTTTGCGTCGATACCTTCTCAAGAGACAGCTTTTATGAGACAAGGTCAGAGGTCAGGTTGACTATTTCGTAAGTACCAATCTATGACTGCTTGTCACTTAAGAAATCTAAAGATTTCGTAAGTATATTGATGACTTCCATTTCTGTTTGTTTGTTTGTGTGTTTGTTTGTGTTGTTTGTGTGTTTGTTACTTAAGAAATCTAAAGATTTCGGAAGTATATTGATGACTTCCGTTTCTGTTTGTTTGCTTGTATGTTTGTATGTTTGTATGTTTGTTTGTTTTCTTGTTTGTAGGCACGATAACTCGAGAACGGAAGAAGCCACCAATGTCAAATTACACCACGTGATTCAAAAGGTGGATGGCTAGTGCTGATTAGATTTTGGTCGAAATCGGTCAAAGGTCAAGGTCACAGTGAGGTCAAATATCCGATTTTTGATGGTTTGGTACAGATAACTCGAGAACGGAAGAAGCTACAAATGTCAAATTACACCAAGTGATTCAGGAGGATGATGGCTAGTGCTGATTATATTTTGGTCAAAATCGGTCAAAGGTCAAGGTCACAGTGAGGTCAAACATCCAAAAAATGATAACTCGAGAACGGAAGAAGCTACAAATGTCAAATTACACCACGTGATTCAGGAGGATGGTGGCTAGCACTGAATAGATTTTGCTCAAAATCGGTCAAATATCAAGGTCACGGTGAGGTCAAACATCCAAAACATTCGATTTTTGATGGTTTGGTGCAGAATCATCGTAGAAACTTCTAGTTTGCGTCGCTACATTCTCGAGAGACAGCTTTTATGAGACAAGGTAAGAGGTCAAGTTGACGATTTCGTAAGTACCAGTCTATGACTGCTTGTTTATTTGTTTGTAGGCACGATAACTCGAGAACGGAAGAAGCTACCAATGTCAAATTACACCATGTGATTCAGGAGGGTGATGGCTCGTGCTGTTTAGATTTTGGTCAAAATCGGTCAAAGGTCAAGGTCACAATGAGGTCGAACATTCGATTTTTGATGGTTTGGTACAGATAACTCGAGAACGGAAGAAGCTACCAATGTCAAATTACACCACGTGATTCAGGAGGGTGGTGGCTAGCGCTGATTATATTTTGGTCAAAATCGGTCACAGTGAGGTCAAACATCCAAAACATTAGATTTTTGATGGTTTGGTACAGAATCATCGGAGAAACTTCTGGTTTGCGTCGCTACCTTCTCTCGAGACAGCTTTTATTAGACAAGGTCAGAGGTCAAGTTGACGATTTCGTAAGTACCAGTCTATGACTGCTTGTTTGTGTGTTTTTGTTTTTTTTTTACTTACGAAATCTAAAGATTTCATAAGTATGTTGATGACTTCCGTTTCTGTTTGTTTGTGACTAGATTTCGTAAGTATATTGATGACTTCCGTTTTTGTTTGTTTGTTTGTGTGTTTGTTTGTTTGTGGGTTTGTTTGTTTGTAGACACGATAACTTGAGAACGGAAGAAGCTACCAATGTCAAATTACACCACGTGATTCAGGAGGGTGATGGCTAGTGCTGCTTAGATTTTGGTCAAAATTTGTCTAAGGTCAAAGTCACAGTGAGGTCAAACATAATTCTGTAAATTCATGTGGAGAAATGGAGAATTTTTACTTCGGTCGACGTTACGAGTTCGTTTTAAGTTCAATTTTAATTTTGTCTTCGGTTTTTGCGATCGCTTAGGACGCTGAACACTCGATTGTCGAAATTCTGGTAAAAATTGGATGTTTTGGAGACGTTTTAAGATTATATAAAAATATTTCACTCGCCGCATCACGGCTCGTTACGTGGTGCAGCGCGCTAGAGCAGACGCGTCGTTGAGTCACGTAAAGGTTTTGCGTGTGCGCGCAGACGGTGTTTTCGATAAAGATGGTGTTTAAAAGTCATTTTTTATCCCAATAAAGGTTATCGTCGCATGCCTGACTCGCTAAGCCGTCGGATTATGGAAAGATTGTTGGTGGATGGCCGAATATTACGGATTTGTGACTTTGATAAAATAATATTAAATAATTGCGTGGAGAAATGGAGATTTTTGCTTCGGTCAACGTTACGATTTTTGATGGTTTGGTACAGATTCACCATAGAAACTTCTGGTTTGCGTCGATACCTTCTCAAGAGACAGCTTTTATTAGACAAGGTCAGAGGTCAGGTTGACGATTTCGTAAGTACCAATCTATGACTGCTTGTCACTTAAGAAATCTAAAGATTTCTTAAGTATATTGATGACTTCCATCCTCTGTTACTAATGAAATCTCAAGATTTCGTAAGTATATTGATGACTTCCGTTTCTGTTTGTTTGTTTGTGTGTTTGTTTGTGTGTTGTTTGTGTGTTTGTTACTTAAGAAATCTAAAGATTTCGGAAGTATATTGATGACTTCCGTTTCTGTTTGTTTGTTTGTATGTTTGTATGTTTGTTTGTTTGCTTGTTTGTAGGCGCGATAACTCGAGAACGGAAGAAGCCACCAATGTCAAATTACACCACGTGATTCAAAAGGTGGATGGCTAGTGCTGATTAGATTTTGGTCGAAATCGGTCAAAGGTCAAGGTCACAGTGAGGTCAAATATCCGATTTTTGATGGTTTGGTACAGATAACTCGAGAACGGAAGAAGCTACAAATGTCAAATTACACCACGTGATTCAGGAGGATGATGGCGAGTGCTGATTATATTTTGGTCAAAATCGGTCAAAGGTCAAGGTCACAGTGAGGTCAAACATCCAAAAAATGATAACTCGAGAAAGGAAGTAGCTACCAATGTCAAATTACACCACGTGATTCAGGAGGGTGGTGCTAGCACTGAATAGATTTTGGTCAAAATCGGTCAAATATCAAGGTCACGTTGAGGTCAAACATCCAAAACATTCGATTTTTGATGGTTTGGTGCAGAATCATCGTAGAAACTTCTAGTTTGCGTCGCTACATTCTCGAGAGACAGCTTTTATTAGACAAGGTAAGAGGTCAAGTTGACGATTTCGTAAGTACCAGCCTATGACTGCTTGTTTATTTGTTTGTAGGCACGATAACTCGAGAACGGAAGAAGCTACCAATGTCAAATTACACCACGTGATTCAGGATGGTGATGGCTCGTGCTGATTAGATTTTGGTCAAAATCGGTCAAAGGTCAAGGTCACAGTGGGGTCAAACACTCAATTTTTGATGGTTTGGTACAGATAACTCGAGAACGGAAGAAGCTACCGATGTCAAATTACCCCACGTGATTCAGGAGGGTGGTGGCTAGCGCTGATTATATTTTGGTCAAAATCGGTCACAGTGAGGTCAAACATCCAAAACATTAGATTTTTGATGGTTTGGTACAGAATCATCGTAGAAACTTCTGATTTGCGTCGCTACCTTCTCTCGAGACAGCTTTTATAAGACAAGGTCAGAGGTCAAGTTGACGATTTCGTAAGTACCAGTCTATGACTGCTTGTTTGTGTGTTTGTTTGTGTGTTTGTTACTTACGAAATCTAAAGATTTCGTAAGTATATTAATGACTTCCGTTTCTGTTTGTTTGTTACTAGATTTCGTAAGTATATTGATGACTTCCATTTCTGTTTGTTTGTTTGTGGGTTTGTTTGTTTGTGTGTTTGCTTGTTTGTGTGTTTGTTTGTTTGTGTGTTTGTTTGTTTGTAGGCACCATAACTTGAGAACGGAAGAAGCTACCAATGTCAAATTACACCACATGATTCAGGAGGGTGATGGCGAGTGCTGATTAGATTTTGGTCAAAATCGGTCAAAGGTCAAGGTCACAGTGAGGTCAAACATAATTCTGTAAATTCATGTGGAGAAATGGAGTATTTTTGCTTCGGTCGACGTTATGAGTTCGTTTTAATTTCGATTTTAATTTTGTCTTCGGTTTTTGCCATCGCTTAGGACGCTTAACACTCGATTGTCGAAATTCTGGTAAAAATCGGATGTTTTGGAGACGTTTTAAGATTGAATAAAAATATTTCACTCGCCGCATCACGGCTCGTCACGTGGTGCAGCGCACTCGAGCAGACGCGTAGTTGAGTCACGTAAAGGTTTTGCGTGTGTGCACAGACGGTGTTTTCGATAAAGATGGTGTTTAAAAGTCATTTTTATCCCAATAAAAGTTATCGTCGCATGCCTGACTCGCTAAGCCGTCGGATTATGCAAAGATTGTTGGTGGATGGCCGAATATTACGGATTTGTGACTTTGATAAAAGAATATTAAATAATTGCGTGGAGAAATGGAGATTTTTGCTTCGGTCAACGTTACGATTTTTGATGGTTTGGTACAGATTCACCGTAGAAACTTCTGGTTTGCGTCGATACCTTCTCAAGAGACAGCTTTTATTCGACAAGGTCTGAGGTCAGGTTGACGATTTCGTAAGTAGCAATCTATGACTGCTTGTTACTTAAGAAATCTAAAGATTTCGAAAGTATATTGATGACTTCCGTTTCTGTTTGTTTGTTTGTGTGTTTGGTTGTGTGTTGTTTGTGTGTTTGTTACTTACGAAATCTAAAGATTTCGGAAGTATATTGATGACTTCCGTTTCTGTTTGTTTGTTTGTATGTTTGTTTGTTTGCTTGTTTGGAGGCACGATAACTCGAGAACGGAAGAAGCCACCAATGTCAAATTACACCACGTGATTCAAAGGGTGATGGCTAGTGCTGATTAGATTTTGGTCGGAATCGGTCAAAGGTCAAGGTCACAGTGAGGTCAAACACTCAATTTTTGATGGTTTGGTACAGATAACTCGAGAACGGAAGAAGCTACCGATGTCAAATTACACCACGTGATTCAGGAGGGTGGTGGCTAGCGCTGATTATATTTTGGTCAAAATCGGTCACAGTGAGGTCAAACATCCAAAACATTAGATTTTTGATGGTTTGGTACAGAATCATCGTAGAAACTTCTGATTTGCGTCGCTACCTTCTCTCGAGACAGCTTTTATAAGACAAGGTCAGAGGTCAAGTTGACGATTTCGTAAGTACCAGTCTATGACTGCTTGTTTGTGTGTTTGTTTGTGTGTTTGTTACTTACGAAATCTAAAGATTTCGTAAGTATATTAATGACTTCCGTTTCTGTTTGTTTGTTACTAGATTTCGTAAGTATATTGATGACTTCCATTTCTGTTTGTTTGTTTGTGTGTTTGTTTGTTTGTGTGTTTGTTTGTTTGTAGGCACCATAACTTGAGAACGGAAGAAGCTACCAATGTCAAATTACACCACATGATTCAGGAGGGTGATGGCGAGTGCTGATTAGATTTTGGTCAAAATCGGTCAAAGGTCAAGGTCACAGTGAGGTCAAACATAATTCTGTAAATTCATGTGGAGAAATGGAGTATTTTTGCTTCGGTCGACGTTATGAGTTCGTTTTAATTTCGATTTTAATTTTGTCTTCGGTTTTTGCCATCGCTTAGGACGCTTAACACTCGATTGTCGAAATTCTGGTAAAAATCGGATGTTTTGGAGACGTTTTAAGATTGAATAAAAATATTTCACTCGCCGCATCAAGGCTCGTCACGTGGTGCAGCGCACTCGAGCAGACGCGTAGTTCAGTCACGTAAAGGTTTTGCGTGTGTGCACAGACGGTGTTTTCGATAAAGATGGTGTTTAAAAGTCATTTTTTATCCCAATAAAAGTTATCGTCGCATGCCTGACTCGCTAAGCCGTCGGATTATGCAAAGATTGTTGGTGGATGGCCGAATATTACGGATTTGTGACTTTGATAAAAGAATATTAAATAATTGCGTGGAGAAATGGAGATTTTTGCTTCGGTCAACGTTACGATTTTTGATGGTTTGGTACAGATTCACCGTAGAAACTTCTGGTTTGCGTCGATACCTTCTCAAGAGACAGCTTTTATTCGACAAGGTCTGAGGTCAGGTTGACGATTTCGTAAGTAGCAATCTATGACTGCTTGTTACTTAAGAAATCTAAAGATTTCGAAAGTATATTGATGACTTCCGTTTCTGTTTGTTTGTTTGTGTGTTTGTTTGTGTGTTGTTTGTGTGTTTGTTACTTACGAAATCTAAAGATTTCGGAAGTATATTGATGACTTCCGTTTCTGTTTGTTTGTTTGTATGTTTGTTTGTTTGCTTGTTTGGAGGCACGATAACTCGAGAACGGAAGAAGCCACCAATGTCAAATTACACCACGTGATTCAAAGGGTGATGGCTAGTGCTGATTAGATTTTGGTCGGAATCGGTCAAAGGTCAAGGTCACAGTGAGGTCAAACACTCAATTTTTGATGGTTTGGTACAGATAACTCGAGAACGGAAGAAGCTACCGATGTCAAATTACACCACGTGATTCAGGAGGGTGGTGGCTAGCGCTGATTATATTTTGGTCAAAATCGGTCACAGTGAGGTCAAACATCCAAAACATTAGATTTTTGATGGTTTGGTACAGAATCATCGTAGAAACTTCTGATTTGCGTCGCTACCTTCTCTCGAGACAGCTTTTATAAGACAAGGTCAGAGGTCAAGTTGACGATTTCGTAAGTACCAGTCTATGACTGCTTGTTTGTGTGTTTGTTTGTGTGTTTGTTACTTACGAAATCTAAAGATTTCGTAAGTATATTAATGACTTCCATTTCTGTTTGTTTGTTACTAGATTTCGTAAGTATATTGATGACTTCCATTTCTGTTTGTTTGTTTGTGGGTTTGTTTGTTTTTGTGTTTGTTTGTTTGTGTGTTTGTTTGTTTGTAGGCACCATAACTTGAGAACGGAAGAAGCTACCAATGTCAAATTACACCACATGATTCAGGAGGGTGATGGCGAGTGCTGATTAGATTTTGGTCAAAATCGGTCAAAGGTCAAGGTCACAGTGAGGTCAAACATAATTCTGTAAATTCATGTGGAGAAATGGAGTATTTTTGCTTCGGTCGACGTTATGAGTTTGTTTTAATTTCGATTTTAATTTTGTCTTCGGTTTTTGCCATCGCTTAGGACGCTTAACACTCGATTGTCGAAATTCTGGTAAAAATCGGATGTTTTGGAGACGTTTTAAGATTGAATAAAAATATTTCACTCGCCGCATCACGGCTCGTCACGTGGTGCAGCGCACTCGAGCAGACGCGTAGTTGAGTCACGTAAAGGTTTTGCGTGTGTGCACAGACGGTGTTTTCGATAAAGATGGTGTTTAAAAGTCATTTTTTATCCCAATAAAAGTTATCGTCGCATGCCTGACTCGCTAAGCCGTCGGATTATGCAAAGATTGTTGGTGGATGGCCGAATATTACGGATTTGTGACTTTGATAAAAGAATATTAAATAATTGCGTGGAGAAATGGAGATTTTTGCTTCGGTCAACGTTACGATTTTTGATGGTTTGGTACAGATTCACCGTAGAAACTTCTGGTTTGCGTCGATAGCTTCTCAAGAGACAGCTTTTATTCGACAAGGTCTGAGGTCAGGTTGACGATTTCGTAAGTAGCAATCTATGACTGCTTGTTACTTAAGAAATCTAAAGATTTCGAAAGTATATTGATGACTTCCGTTTCTGTTTGTTTGTTTGTGTGTTTGTTTGTGTGTTGTTTGTGTGTTTGTTACTTACGAAATCTAAAGATTTCGGAAGTATATTGATGACTTCCGTTTCTGTTTGTTTGTTTGTATGTTTGTTTGTTTGCTTGTTTGGAGGCACGATAACTCGAGAACGGAAGAAGCCACCAATGTCAAATTACACCACGTGATTCAAAGGGTGATGGCTAGTGCTGATTAGATTTTGGTCGGAATCGGTCAAAGGTCAAGGTCACAGTGAGGTCAAACACTCAATTTTTGATGGTTTGGTACAGATAACTCGAGAACGGAAGAAGCTACCGATGTCAAATTACACCACGTGATTCAGGAGGGTGGTGGCTAGCGCTGATTATATTTTGGTCAAAATCGGTCACAGTGAGGTCAAACATCCAAAACATTAGATTTTTGATGGTTTGGTACAGAATCATCGTAGAAACTTCTGATTTGCGTCGCTACCTTCTCTCGAGACAGCTTTTATAAGACAAGGTCAGAGGTCAAGTTGACGATTTCGTAAGTACCAGTCTATGACTGCTTGTTTGTGTGTTTGTTTGTGTGTTTGTTACTTACGAAATCTAAAGATTTCGTAAGTATATTAATGACTTCCGTTTCTGTTTGTTTGTTACTAGATTTCGTAAGTATATTGATGACTTCCATTTCTGTTTGTTTGTTTGTGGGTTTGTTTGTTTGTGTGTTTGTTTGTTTGTGTGTTTGTTTGTTTGTAGGCACCATAACTTGAGAACGGAAGAAGCTACCAATGTCAAATTACACCACATGATTCAGGAGGGTGATGGCGAGTGCTGATTAGATTTTGGTCAAAATCGGTCAAAGGTCAAGGTCACAGTGAGGTCAAACATAATTCTGTAAATTCATGTGGAGAAATGGAGTATTTTTGCTTCGGTCGACGTTATGAGTTTGTTTTAATTTCGATTTTAATTTTGTCTTCGGTTTTTGCCATCGCTTAGGACGCTTAACACTCGATTGTCGAAATTCTGGTAAAAATCGGATGTTTTGGAGACGTTTTAAGATTGAATAAAAATATTTCACTCGCCGCATCACGGCTCGTCACGTGGTGCAGCGCACTCGAGCAGACGCGTAGTTGAGTCACGTAAAGGTTTTGCGTGTGTGCACAGACGGTGTTTTCGATAAAGATGGTGTTTAAAAGTCATTTTTTATCCCAATAAAAGTTATCGTCGCATGCCTGACTCGCTAAGCCGTCGGATTATGCAAAGATTGTTGGTGGATGGCCGAATATTACGGATTTGTGACTTTGATAAAAGAATATTAAATAATTGCGTGGAGAAATGGAGATTTTTGCTTCGGTCAACGTTACGATTTTTGATGGTTTGGTACAGATTCACCGTAGAAACTTCTGGTTTGCGTCGATAGCTTCTCAAGAGACAGCTTTTATTCGACAAGGTCTGAGGTCAGGTTGACGATTTCGTAAGTAGCAATCTATGACTGCTTGTTACTTAAGAAATCTAAAGATTTCGAAAGTATATTGATGACTTCCGTTTCTATTTGTTTGTTTGTGTGTTTGTTTGTGTGTTGTTTGTGTGTTTGTTACTTACGAAATCTAAAGATTTCGGAAGTATATTGATGACTTCCGTTTCTGTTTGTTTGTTTGTATGTTTGTTTGTTTGCTTGTTTGGAGGCACGATAACTCGAGAACGGAAGAAGCCACCAATGTCAAATTACACCACGTGATTCAAAGGGTGATGGCTAGTGCTGATTAGATTTTGGTCGGAATCGGTCAAAGGTCAAGGTCACAGTGAGCTCAAATATCCGATTTTTGATGGTTTGGTACAGATAACTCGAGAACGGAAGAAGCTACCGATGTCAAATTACACCACGTGATTCAGGAGCGTGGTGGCTAGCGCTGATTATATTTTGGTCAAAATCGGTCAAAGGTCAAGGTCACAGTGAGGTCAAACATCCAAAAAATAATAACTCGAGAAAGGAAGAAGCTACCAATGTCAAATTACACCATGTGATTCAGGAGGGTGGTGGCTAGCACTGAGTAGATTTTGGTCAAAATCGGTGAAAGGTCAAGGTCACGGTGAGGTGAAACATCCAAAACATTCGATTTTTGATGGTTTGGTACAGAATCATCGCAGAAACTTCAAGTTTGCGTCGCTACATTCTCGAGAGACAGCTTTTATGAGACAAGGTAAGAGGTCAAGTTGACGATTTCGTAAGTACCAGTCTATGACTGCTTGTTTGTTTGTTTGTTTGTAGGCACTATATCTCGAGAACGGAAGGAGCTACCAATGTCAAATTACACCATGTGATTCAGGAGGGTGATGGCTAGTGCTGATTAGATTTTGGTCAAAATCGGTCAAAGGTCAAGGTCACAGTGAGGTCAAATATTCGATTTTTGATGGTTTGGTACAGATAACTCGAGAACGGAAGAAGCTACCAAGGTTAAATTACACCACGTGATTCAGGAGGCTGATGGCTAGTGCTGATTAGATTTTGGTCAAAATCAGTCAAAGGTCAAGGTCACAGTGAGGTCAAACCCCAAAAAATGATAACTCGAGAACGGAAGAATCTACCAATGTCAAATTACACCACGTGATTCAGGAGGGTGGTGGCTGGCGCTGATTAGATTTTGGTCAAAATCGGTCAAAGGTCAAGATCACAGTGAGGTCAAACATCCAAAACATTCGATTTTTGATGGTTTCGTACAGAATCATCGTGGAAACTTCTGGTTTGTGTCGCAACCTTCTCTCGAGACAGCTTTTATTCGACAAGGTCAGAGGTCAAGTTGACGATTTCGTAAGTACCAGTCTCTGACTGCTTGTTTGTTTGTTTGTTTGTTTGTAGGCATGATAACTCGAGAAGGGAAGAAGCTACCAATGTCAAATTACACCACGTGATTCACGAGCGTGATGGCTCGCCCTGATTTGATTTTGGTCAAAATCGGTCAAAGGTCAAGGTCACAGTGAGGTCAAACATAATTCCGTGAATTCACGTGGAGAAATGGAGTATTTGCTTCGCTCGACGTTACGAGTTCGTTTTAACTTCGATTTTAATTTTGTCTTTGGTTTTTGCGATCACTTCGGACGCTTAAAACTGGGTTGTCGAAATTCTGGTAAAAATCGGATGTTTTGGAGACGTTTTCAGATTGTATAAAAAATATTTCACTCGACGCGTCATTGGTTGTCCCATGATGCAGTGCGCTCGAGCAGACGCGTCGTTGAGTGACGTTAAGGTTTTGCGTGGAGAAATGGAGATTTTTTGCTTCGCTCGACGTTACGAGCTCGTTTTAACTTCGATGTTAATTTTGTCTTCGGTTTTTGCGATCGTTTCGGACGCTTCAAACTCGGTTGTCAAAATTCTGGAACAGCGATGAATAACTGATTATATATATATATATATATATATATATATATATATATATATATATATATATATATATATATATATATATATATATATATATATATGTCTTTTATCAGATTCTTCTGAAAAGTAATACACCTATTATCTGGCATATCCTGCTGGTACTGAATCACTTTTTTTTTTAAAAATAAACACAAAAAAATGGAATTTTTATTAGAAATCTAGTTTTTGTCTGGGACTCATTATCTGCAAACCACAGTGTAAAATCGTAAACCACAATGAATTCAGAATTCAAGCTCCCCTTGGGCTTCTGACTGATTCATGCTTTTATAAGCAAGGTCAGAGGTCAAGTTGATGATTTCGTAAGTGCCAGTCTCTGACTGCTTGTTTGTTTGTTAGTTTATTTGTTTGTTTGTTTGTAGGCACGATAACTCGAGAACGGACGAAGTTACCAATGTCAAATTACACCACGTGATTCAGGAGGGTGATGGCGAGTGCTGATTAGATTTTCGTCAAAATCGGTCAAAGGTCACAGTGAGGTCAAATATTCGATTTTTGATGGTTTGGTACAGATAACTCGAGAACGGAAGAAACTACCAATGTCAAATTACACCACGTGATTCAGGACTGTGATGCCTAGTGCTGATTAGATTTTTGTCAAAATCGGTCAAAGGTCAAGGTCACAGTGAGGTCAAACATCCAAAAAATGATAACTCGAGAACGGAAGAAGCTACCAATGTCAAATTACACCACGTGATTCAGGAGGGTGATGGCGAGTGCTGATTAGATTTTGGTATAAATCGGTCAAAGGTCAAGGTAACGGTGAGGTCAAATATTCGATTTTTGATGGTTTGGAACAGATAACTCGAGAACGGAAGAAGCTACCAATGTCAAATTACACCACGTGATTCAGGAGTGTGATGGCTAGTGCTGATTAGATTTTGGTCAAAATCGGTCAAAGGTCAAGGTCACAGTGGGGTCAAACATCCAAAACATTCGATTTTTGATGGTTTGGTACAGAATCATCGTAGAAACTTCTGGTTGCGTCGCTACCTTTTCTCGAGACAACTTTTATCAGACAAGGTCAGAGGTCAATTTGACGATTTCGTAAGTACCAGTCTATGACTGCTTGTTTGTGTGTTTGTTTGTTACTTACGAAATCCAAAGATTTCGTAAGTATATTGATGACTTCCGTTTCTGTTTGTTTGTTTGTTTGTTTGTAGGCACGATAACTCGAGAACGGAAGAAGCTACCAATGTCAAATGACACCACGTGATTCAGGAGGGTGATGGCTCGTGCTGATTAGATTTTGGTCAAAATCGCTCAAAGGTCAAGGTCACAGTGAGGTCAAACATAATTCCGTAAATTCATGTGGAGAAATGGAGTATTTTTGCTTCGGTCGACGTTACGAGTTCGTTTTAACTTCGATTTTAATTTTGTCTTCGGTTTTTGCGATCGCTTAGGACGCTTAAAACTCGGTTGTCGGAATTCTGGTAAAAATCGGATGTTTTGGAGACGTTTTAAGATTGTATAAAAAAAATTTCAATCAACGCGTCACGGGTCGTCCCATGATGCAGCGCGCTCGAGCAGACGCGTCGTTGAGTCACGTTAAGGTATAATTGCATGGAGAAATGGCGATTTTTGCTTCGCTCGAAGTTACGAGTTCGTTTTAACTTCGATTTTAATTTTTTCTTCGGTTTTTGCGATCGCTTAGGACGCTTGAAACTCGGTTGTCGAAATTCTGGTAAAAATCGGATGTTTTGGAGACGTTTTAAGATTATATAAAAAATATTTCACTCGATGCGTCACGGGTCGTCCCATGATGCAGTGCGCTCGAGCAGATGCGCCGTTGATTTACGTTAAGGTATAGTTGCGTGGAGAAATGGAGATTTTTGATGGTTTGATACAGAATCATCGTAGAAACTTCTGGTTTGCGTCGCCACCTTCTCTCGATACAGCTTTTATTAGACAAGGTCAGAGGTCAAGTTGACTATTTCGTAAGTACCAGTCTCTGACTGCTTGTTTGTTACTTACGAAATCTAAAGATTTCGTAAGTATATTGATGACTTCCGTTTCTGTTTGTTTGTTTCTTTGTTTGTTTGTAGGCACAATAACTTGAGAACATAAGAAGCTACCAATGTAAAATTACACCACGTGATTCGGGAGGGTGATGGCTAGTGCTGATTAGATTTTGGTCAAAGGTCAAGGTCACAGTGAGGTCAAATATTCGATTTTTGATGGTTTGGTACAGATAACTCGAGAACGGAAGAAGCTACCAATGTCAAATTACACCACGTGTTTCAGGAGGTTCATGGCTAGTGCTTATTAGATTTTGGTCAAAATCGGTCAAAGGTCAAGGTGACAGTGAGGTTAAACATCCAAAAAATGATAATTAGAAAACGGAAGAAGCTACCAATGGCAAATTACACCACCTGCTTCAGGAGGGTGGTGGCTCACGCTGATTGGATTTTGGTCAAAATCAGTCAAAGGTCAAGGTCACAGTGAGGTCAAACATCCAAAACATTCGATTTTTGATGGTTTGGTACAGAATCATCGTAGAAACTTCTAGTTTGCGTCGCTACCTTCTCGAGTGACAGCTTTTATTAGACAAGATCAGAGGTCAAGTTGACAATTTCGTAAGTACCAGTCTATGACTGCTTGTTTGTTTGTTTGTTTTTAGGCATGATAACTCGAGAACGGAAGAAGCTACCAATGTCAAATTACACCAAGTGATTCAGGAGCGTGATGGCTAGTGCTGATTAGATTTTGGTCAAAATCTGTCAAAGGTCAAGGTCACAGTGAGGTCAAACATTCGATTTTTGATGGTTTGGTACAGAATCATCGTAGAAACTTCTGGTTTGCGTTGCTACCTTCTTAAAAGACAGCTTTTATTAGAGAAGGTCAGAGGTCCAGTTGACGATTTCATTCGTGCCAGTCTATGACTGCTTGTTTATTTATTTATTTATTGTTTTTTTTTTTGCACGATTGACATCACAATTCTTCTTCTTCGTTTGGTATGACATCACAATCGACGCTGGGGACCTGAGTATGTGCCTTTTCAAGGTTTGATATCGTTCTTCATCCGTTTCAGCTGTTTCCCAAGTGTTTCCCAAGGTTTGAAAGCTGTTTTTTTCCCAAGGTTTGAATTAATTGTTCAAATTATTAATTAATCGCAAGGTTTGAATTTCCCAAGGGAAACAGCTGTTTCCCAAAGGTTTGAAAGCTCTTTTCTCCCAAGGTTTGAATTAATTGTTATGCTTGGTCGACATTTGTGAATACATTTACAGAGAGAGGGGGGCAAGAGAGGAGGGCGTTAGAGGAGGGGCGAGAGAGGAGAGAGAGGGGGGAAAGAGAGGAGGGGCGAGAGAGGGGAGCGAGGGGGCAGGAGAGGGGCAGAGAGGAGGTGGCGAGAGAGGGGATGGGAGAGGGGGTGTGAGAGAGAGGAGGCATCACAATTCAAGAGAGGGGGAGAGAGGAGTGGGATGGGAGAGGGGGTATGAGAGGGGTGGTGAGAGTGGGGGCGAGAGAGGGGGCGAGAGAGGAGGGGTGTAGAGAGGAGGGGAAAGACTAGGGGTGAGAGAGGGGGAGAGAGAGGATGGCTGAAAGAGGGGGGAGAGAAGGGGGAGAGAGAGAGGGGCCGTCACAATTCTTCTTCTTTTTCGTTAGATATGACATCACAATTGACGCTGGGGACCTGAGTATGTTTCCCAGGTGTTTCCCAAGTTATGGCCATTGATGATACGGTTGGTCCGATCTAATTGAAACAATTCCCCAATCCAGCCATCGTTTACGAGAGCGAATGAACGAAGCTGCACATATTGGCACGCACCTACGGGCACGCACCTACGAGCACGCACCTACGGGCCCGCACTCATACACACACACACACACACACACACACACACACACACACACACACACACACACACACACACACACACACACACACACACACACACACACACACACACACACACACACACACACATATATCTATCTTATGCATTTAATGGGGGATCTGGGCTAATCCTATATTTAATAACACACTAAGGGCCATTTCCACAACAATATAGATTGGGTCGCCAAAATAGGTGACCCTTATTGTCAGTAATTCTGTCTGTTTGTTTGTTTGGATGTTTTGGACACGTCTTATGAACGTCTTATGAACATATATATGTGTATATATATATATATATATATATATATATATATATATATATATATATATATATATATATATATATATATATATATATATATATATATATATATATATATATATATATATATATATATATATATATATATATATATATATATATATATATATATATATATATATATATATATATATATATATATGTATATATATATATATATGTATATATATATATATATATATATATATGTATATATATATATATATATATGTATATATATATATATATATGTATTTATATATATATATATATATATATATATATATGTATATATATATGTATTTATATATATATATATATATACAGTAGACTAGGCGTAAGTCGTCACCATCGGGACCGAGAAAAAAGTGACGACTTAGAAATGTGACGACTTGCGCATATGCGAACATTCATGATGACTGTGGGCTGAAGGATGAAGTCTCGCGTGGCCTGGACACATGTGTGAGAGCCGGCTATTGTACCAAAAGGAAAACACAATCCTCGGGGCATAGGTGGGGGTGAGTTGGTGAGTTGGAAAGATCAAGCAAAGATGGAATTCATGAATCAGTTTATCAAAAGTAAAGATAATGAACAACTCTGTAAGACAACTCGTATACCATCGGTGATGGTATGGTGACAAATTACATGACACACAGTCATCGTGGTGATGATTACCACTCAATGCCTATGTGTAAGTGAGTGTGGTAATGTACAAAACAAGCTAATATAAAACCATGATCGGACTTCAACACTAAGCTCGATCGATCCTTTACTTCTTCGCGAAGTAATCCGTTATGCTTGACTGCCTCAAACTCTTGGGCATCTGGTGCATGAGAAAGGATTCAAACCGGTCATTGTATTCCATGATGTTGGCTGGGCAATCCTCCACCGAAAGACAGTATCGGCCGAATATTTGGCTGAGCCGACATTTGCCGAAACCAGATGATGAGGACGTCATCGACATCTTCAAAGGACACACATTTCACGCATTTCACACTTCCCACCAGCCTCACGATCTTCTCCACTTGTCCAAATATCTTGCCCTTATTCTTCAAGATATCGTTCATTGTCTGCCGTTTGATGTCCAACTTCTCAGCTATGTCTGTTTTCTTCATCAGTGGATTTGCCTCGCAAAACTGGATAATGTCTTATTTTTCTTGGTAGGTTTTAGTTGTAAGCTTACGCTTAGTCGCCATTGGCCTGCCTGCAGTGCGATCAATGTGTGTACGCACTTTTAAATAGCCTATCACTGGTGGTGTACACCAATGAGCAAGCATCACGATTCCATGAAATCGGGCTTCTCACGAGGCAGCAGTTCCGTGTGATGAGTTAGGAGTGGTAATTTACGTGGGAATGGACAACATCTGACGACTTAGACGAAGTGATGACTTAGAGATGACGACTTACAGAGGGATGACCCTTTATTCAATGGGATTTCACATGAGATAAATTCGGGACTTTTTGACGCTGCCGACTTAGGCGAAGTGACGAGTTACACGCTGCCGACTTACACCTAGTCTACTGTATATATATATATATATATATATATATATATATATATATATATATATATATATATATATATATATATATATCTATATATATATATATATATATATATATATATATATATATATATATATATGTATATATATATATACCTCTCCTTCTGCGGCCATTCCCGCACCACTTGTGGGCACCGAGCGTCAGGCTGTCCTGGCCTCGTGCGGGACGCGCGCCGAGCCGCGGGTGCAAAGTGCGCCCTTTCCGAGGAGAATTCGGATCAGGAATGATACACGCCCACTTCTGATCCGTCCAATCAGCAAGCGCGGGGCGGTTTGGCCCCGCCTCCAGGCGCGTCAGAGTAGAATCGGGATATGCAAATTCTCGGATCAGGGGAGACTCACGCCCCTTTTCCTCTGTCCAATGGGCGAGCGTGGCTCCACCCCTGAGCTCGTTCTGATCCAGAAATTTGCATATGGGTTCTCCTGCCGGACTATAAAGCGCCGAGCGTGGGGCGAGTCGAGTCAGTTTCGGTCAAGGCGAGTTGGAGAAGAGTCAAGACGAGTTGGGGAAGAGTCAAGGTGAGTTGGAGAAGAGTCAAGGCGAGGTCGAGGCAGTCAAGTCGGGTCTGGAGAGGAGAAGTCTGTCGGAGCTCGCAGTCTGTCGGGGTTCGGAGTCTGTCGGGGAGCTGCAGAGAGAGGAAGCCTGGAGCACGGTCGAGGTGATTTGCTGCAGTCGGCTGAGGAGAATTGGGGAGGAGACCGAAGGGTTCGGGTCCGAGGCAAGGAAGACGGCGGTCGGCGATGAGCTCGCAGTGGAGTCGCTCGTCGCGGGACCCAAGCAAGCCAGCTATCCTCTTTCCCCAGAGCATCAACAATTCCCCCCTTTTTTTCCCCTGCGCTGAGATAGTGCAAAAAGGGGGGCCCCGTTCCCACCCCACTCCAAACAGCGCCAATGAAACCTGCGAAGGAGCGTGGAGTCGGGGCACCGCCACGCTGCCATATTTGCGGCTCATCACAAGACACGGGTAGGATCCACCCGGTCTCGCGGCCCACAGGCCCCGTCTGTCCCCTTTTCGTTGAGGGTGGCCCTTTTCTTTTGCTTTTGAGTAAATGTGTTGTCGGCGCCGTCTGTAAAGTAAAACTGTGTAAGTGTTGCCGTGTGCAAGCGCAGTCGGTCGTAGATCTGCATTGTTGTGTTTCTTTTGTTACATCTGCTTTTGGTGCATAATTGTTGTAATTGTATATGTGTGCTCTCCGTGTGCCGCGGAATAAATGTGCATTATGTTGAACTGTTTTTCCCGTTTCGCCTCGTCTTTTCTTTCATTGAATCTCCATCTTGCTTCACGTAAAGGGTTGGTAGTGGGCTTAATACGCCCGATAATTAATCGGAACTGTCGAGGCCGACGATAACACCGCTCGGTTATCCCGATAGTACGGAACGGGTCGCTTAAGTGGCACGTATCCGGAGTCGACCTGCGGCGAGGTGCGATCGCCCGGTCTACTCTCCGCGTGGGTACTTAGGTAGGTCGAATTTGGCGAACAACCCTATCCCACGCGGCGGGCCGATTGGCCGAAAGGCCCACCCATGACTAGCTCCCGGCGTTAGTCCGAGAGGGTCACGACAGAATTGTCCGTTCGGTGGGCGACGTGCTGCGATTCGAGTTACGTGGCCGCTCGCACGACGGCGGGCGCGAATTCGCAACAATATATATATATATATATATATATATATATATATATATATATATATATATATATATATATATATATATATATATATATATACAGTATGTATATATGTATATACAGCACATATATGTGCATATATGTGTATATATGTATATATCTGTATGTATGTATTTATGCATGTATGTATATATGTTTATATTAGCCTGGTGTTGGCGCAGTGGTTAGGGCAGCGGCTTGGGATCCAAAAGGTCCTGAGTTCAAGCCCCGTTGGGCCACTGAATTAATACACCAGGGGGTTGACTCAGCCTGTCATCCTTCCGAGGTCGGCGAAATGAGTACCAGTGTACTGGGCCGCTGTATACCCCGGTTAAAATAGGTGTACCATATCCCTGTGTCGTAAGAGGCGACCAGGGTTGCGTCAGAAGGGCATCCGGCGTAAAACATGTGCCAAATCACTATGCGGATCATACGGATGATCCGCTGTGGCGACCCCTAACCGGAGCAGCCGAAGGAAGAACAAGAAGTATATATGTTTATATGTATTTGTATGTATACATGTATATATGTATATGTATGTATATATGTACAGTTAAGCCCAAAATTATTCATACCCTTACCAAATTTGGAGTATTTTGAATCGTGTTATTTGAGGAATGAGTTTCTTCTCGCTTCTTCTCGCAAACAGCTGAAAGAATCACTGCAAGAGACATTTCAAGAAATACATTGTTTCGGGGGTATTTTATTGATAGATTTACAAAAAAGTCAGATTTACACCTTTCAGATCTTTCCATGCAGGTTGCCACTGACAAACCAGACATTATCTGCCTAACAGAAACTTTCCTCTCCCAAGACGTGTCTGACTCCCAAGTATCTCTCCCTGGTTACTCCCTCTTACGGTATGACAGACCTGAGCCTCGTCCTGGTGGAGGTGTTGCTCTCTTCATCAAAGACTCTATTCCTCACTCTCCCTGCACTGCTCTCACTCCCCCACACCCCCAGGAATACCTCTGGCTTCGTCTTCCCCTCCACTCCCACCTCATGTTTATATGTGTACTGTACCATCCACCGAACAGTGATGACTCCATCTACACCTCACTCTCCGAAAACATGGACCATCTTCTATCTTCTCATCCAAACTCTCTCTTCCTCTTATGTGGCGACTTCAATTGTCATCACGCCAGTTGGCTAGGTGTGGGTACCTCTCTCACCTGCCATGGGACATCAGCAAAAGCTTTCTGTGACTCATTGGGACTGACTCAATCGGTCAACTTCCCGACCCGGATCTCAACCAATGGTACTCCATCTCTTCTGGATCTGATTTTGACAAATTTCCCTGACAATATCTGCTGCTCTTCCTTCGCTCCAATTGGTTCTTCTGACCACGTCCTTATTAAAGTGGACATCTCTCTGGCTGTTATCAGAGAACCACCTCACCGCCGTCGAGTCTGGCATTTCACTCAAGCCGACTGGCAGGGTCTCCGAGCAGCCATCAAACTTACAGACTGGTCTCCTATCACTACTTTCTCAAACATCAACTCATCCTGGGAATTCTTTCAAAGAAACTTGCTCTCCCTCATGCACAGATTTATCCCCTCTCGTGTTCAGTTGTCTTACCCTTCCTCCCGCCCTTGGTTTACTGAAGCTTGTGGCGAGGCAGTTGTCCTGAAACAACTTGCCTTTGCCTCATGGAAAGCAAACCCAACTGAGGGCAATCTCAGTTCTTTCCACAAAGCTCGGAACAAGTGTGTAGCTACCCTCAGGAGAGCCAGAAAACAACATCTTTCTCATCTCAAGTCTGAACTCTCTAACCTCTCTCCCTCCTCAAAATCCTGGTGGCGTTTAATCAAATCTGTTTCTGGTGTATGTTCCCCCTCCATCCCCTCCCTTACCTCAAATGGCCGCACTGCTGATTCCACACGTGATAAAGCTGAATGTCTAAACTCGGTGTTTGCAGCTAAATCTTGTGTCCCAAACCCATCACTATCTCTACCCACTTTACCCAGTCGCACCCAACTGTCCCTGGACTCTGTATCCTTTTCTCCTGACAAGGTGGAGAGCTTGCTTTCAAACCTCGAGTCAGATTCTGCAACCGGTCCAGACGGCATCAGCCCACGTGTCCTCAAAGCCTGCTCTTCTGCTCTTGCTCACCCTCTCTCTGTTCTATTCACCCTCTCATTTTCCCAAGGTCATCTGCCATCTGCTTGGAAATCTGCTAACATCACTGCCCTGCATAAAAAAGGTGCAAAAACAGATCCCTGTAACTATAGACCAATCAGCCTTCTCCCAATCATCAGCAAGGTTATGGAATCCATCAAATCGTCTTCAGACATGAAATCCTTCCTCTTCTCCAATGGCTTGATTTCCAATCATCAATTTGGTTTCAGACCAGGTCACTCTACCCTAGATATGCTGCTACTGCTCTCCCATCAATGGATGGAGGTCCTCAATGCCAGACAGGAAATCCGAGCCGTATCCCTGGACATATCACGTGCTTTTGACACAGTCTGGCACCCTGCCCTACTCACCAAACTCTCTGCCCATGGTATTCAAGGCCATCTCCACTCATGGCTCGCAGACTTCCTCTCCTGTCGCAGTCAACGTGTGGCCCTAAATGGAGTTCTTTCATCCCCTCTTCCTGTGCAGGCTGGAGTTCCTCAAGGTAGCGTTCTGGGCCCTGTTCTTTTTCTGGTTTTCATCAATGATCTCTCGGACTCTCTGGAAAATCCTCTATTTCTCTTTGCCGATGACTCAACCCTCTGCCGTACCATCTGTCATCCCTCAGCCCGGCAAGCAGCAGCTTCTTCGCTCACTGCAGATCTGGATAAAATCACAAACTGGTCCAACACGTGGAACATGTCTTTCAATCCAGACAAATCTCACACTCTCACTATGTCTCTTCGAAAGGACCGTTTACAAAACCCCCATCCACTTTCTCAACAATCCTCTGGAAGAAGTCTTTTCTTTCAAGCTTCTGGGTCTCACTATCTGCCATGACCTTTCCTGGGAAAGTCACATTTCCAACCTTGCCTCAAAAGCCAGTCGCCGACTGGGAATCCTCCGTCGTGCAAAGTCCTTCCTCGGCCCTCTTGAGCTCCTGACCACTTACAAAGCTTTTGTCCGTAGCCTGATGGAGTACTGCTCTCCCCTCTGGGCTGGTGCTCCTGCCTCCCACCTTTCTCGACTTCACGCTGTCGAAACCAGGGCTTTTAAGATCATTGGCATCTCCCGCAATGAAGCTGAGTCTTTGGGCCTCTCACTCAATCACCGCAGGTTGGTCGGTGGTCTTTCTGTCTTCTACCGACTCCTCTCCAGCCTTGCCCCCTGCTCTCTCTGCGATTTGTCCCAACCACATTTCCACAGGGCGCTCAAGGTCCGCCAACAACCCCCTTCTGGTAAAACTACCAAAATCACGAATCACTGCTCATCTTCACTCTTTCATTCCTCTTTTTCCCGCCTTTGGAATAAACTTCCTCACTCTATTCTTTCCCATTCTTCCCTTCAGGCTTTCAAAACAGCTGTTCACCACCACCTCTTATCTTCCCCCATCCAAATCCTCGATCTTTTCTACCCCCGATAATCCACCCAAGCCCACTTCCTTCAATTCTCCTGCTTTCCTTCCTGAAAGTCCCTTTAATGTCCATCTTCCCCTCGCCATGTTCCCCGTCCCATCCCCATCCCTCTCCCTTCCACAGTTCACCTGTGTCTGTTCCCCAATGTTTTGTCCCTTCCACTCCCGCCCCTCTTGTCTCATGCCTCCTTGCTGTGAGTTGTGTGTTAGCTCTCATACGAGCCTCGACCAAGGTATACAAAAAAAAAAAAAAAAAAAAAAAAAAAAAAAGTCAAGTCCAGAATTATTCATACCCTTGTTTAGATCATCAGTTCAAAGTCACATTCAGTAATTAATGGAAAACCTCTGTTTGTGATTTCAGCCTCCAAACGGTTTTTATAGTTGCTCATGAGGTTTTTGCATGTCTCTACAGGGATTTTAGTCCACTCTTCCTTCGCGAAGGTCTCCACGTCTTTAAGGTTGGAAGGCTTCCTTGCCATCACTCCGGTCTTGAGCTTCCCCCACAGATTCTCGATTGGGTTGAGGTCCAGACATTGGCTTGGCCACTCGAGAACGTCTACGTCATTTTTCCGGAACCATTTCTTGACTGGCTTCGCGGTGTGTTTTGGATCGTTGTCCTGCTGATACGTCCAATGCTCCCCGAGGTGAAGTTTCTCTGTGGACTGTTTGATGTTTTCCTCAAGGATCTTGATGTACTGCTCCTTTTTCATGATGCTATCCACTTTGACGAGATTGCCGAGCCCACTGGCTGAGAAACATCCCCAAGGCATTATGCTCCCGCCTCCATGCTTGGCAGTCGAGACTGTATTCTTAGGATTGTATGCTTCACCTTTCATTCGCCAAACGAAAGCAACATCTATGTGCCCGAAAAGCTCCATTTTCGTCTCATCCGACCACAGAACTGAGGGGGAAAAGCTTGGATCTTTGTCCAGGTGAGCTTTTGCGAATGCGAGACCAGCCTTTCTGTGCCTGGTATGGAGGAGTGGAGTCTTTCTTGGTCGGCGTCCATGGAGACCCCCCTTGTGTAACGTCCGCTGGAGTGTCTGCCTTGATATCTTGGTCCCAGACTCGCCAAGGTTGTTCAGGAGACCCTTAATAGTGATCCTGGATTGTTGTTGGCCTCTCGCCATACTTTTCTTGCCAGACGAGGTGACACCTTTGGCTTCCGACCACGTCCTTCAATGTTTTTTGCAGTGTGGAACTCCTTGTACTTCCTAATTATGCTTTGTATGGTGGCAACTGGCACTCGGAATTGCTTCGAAATAGCTTTGTAGCCTTTCCCCTTTTTGTGAACATTCACAATGCACAACCGAAGGTCCTCACTGACTTCTTTCTTCTTCGCCATGCTGACAATGACCTGAGAATGATTGCATCAGTTCCCTTTAATTTATAGTCTAAAAGCAGAGTGTTGTTCGATAACATTCCTCACTGTACATTCAATAGACCACATTTGTAATGCATTCAGATTGTATGCACACATCTTGGAATAATTGCATAACATTATAAAGAATCTGAGGAATATCAAAAGCATGTGCATTATCACAAACATTGGCCTCAATTCTGAGACTTCGTATGGGGTATGAATAATTTTTGACGGGCATAAAAACAGAAATCTTAACGTTTCCATTGTTATGCTAATAATGTTGAGCCAAAATATATGTGGATTTGTACATGCCAACTAAATGTCCTTGGGTGAAGTGAAAGTTCCACCACTCCAGCTTGAAGGTATGAGATAAATGCAAAACTCTCAGATTTTTCAGAGGGTATGAATAATTTGGGCTTAACTGTATGTATGTATATATATATATATATATACATATATATATATATATACATATACATATATATATATATGTATATGTATATGTATATGTATATGTATATGTATATATATATGTATATGTATATATATATATATATATGTATATATATATGTATATGTATATATATATGTATATGTATATATATATATATATATATATATATATATATATATATGTATATATATATATATATATATATATATATATATATGTATGTTTATATATATATATATATATATATGTATGTTTATATATATATATATATATATATATATATATATATATATATATATATATATATATATGTATGTTTATATATATATATATGTATATATATATATATATATATATATATATATATATATATATATATATGTATGTTTATATATATATATATATATATATATATATATATATATATATATATATATATGTATGTTTATATATATATATTAGGGTGGTCCAAAAAAGTCGACAAAAATAGAATGTTGCTCCACAAGCTTAAAATTATTCTAATATGATCCAATAACGCGCATAAATTTTTTTAGCTTGATCAGAGGTGATTTAGAGGTCGCTGCATATGACGACTTTTAGTCTCATGACTTGAATAAATTAGGGTATGGTCAGGTAGGATTACGGGTACTTCTGGATGTCCGAGGTGGAAATGGAGTGCATTTTCGAACTCTATGGCGTCAATTTACTTTAAGAAATGACTGCACCGACATTGAATTCACTACCATTTCGAAAATATGACCTAAAACAAGATTTATCATTGCTGGAGTTGAGTAACTAATCCTACTCATTTCGATATTTTCTAATCTATAGTTAATTTGTTGTCCGTCTAAACATTTCTTAGAGTAAATCGACCCCACTGAGTTCGAAAATGCAGTCCATTTTCACCTCGGAAGTTCAGAAGTGTACAGATTCGCATCTCACCATGCCCTAATTTAATATAACTAGTACGTGACCGTAAAAAATAAATAAATAAATAAATACATAAATATTCAAACCACGAGCAACAAACAACAACCACACAGGCCGTTTCTTCGCTCTCCCGTACCCGGACGTGCGTGACCTGGATGTTCGCATATTATTCGCAGTTACGATTATTCGCAATTTAGTTTTAATACCCAATTATTCAATTAGCGCCAAGGTATTTTACCTTTTCGCAATGTCGTGGCAAGGAAAATCAAAAAGAGAAGAGAGAGAAAGAAAATTTGCTTCCTGGTTCGGAGCATACCAGCACTCTGATGTTACCAAAATTTATGCACCGTCTAATATGAAAACGATCATAACTTGGGGCATTGTGTTTATCTATAAATGCGCATAAGAAATCGAGAAATTACAAGAATACACGAAGTCATCACTATCTGGAAGTCCGTACGTTGTAACCCGTAATGGCGTACGCGGCTGAGCTTCCCTTCCCCATCGCCCACGCCCATGCAACAACGTGTCTTGTCATTGGTTTGGTAAATAAATGGCCATAACTTGGGAAGCAGTTGTCTGATTAATATCAAACCTTGAAAAAGCACATCCTCAGGTCCCCAGCAATATACCTGGCAAGTTTCAATTAGATCGGACCAGTGGTTGTCGAGAAATAGCGGTCACACACACACACACACACACACACACAGACACACAGACACACAGACACACAGACACACAGACACACAGACGCACAGACACACAGACGCACAGACACAGACACAGACGCACAGACACACAGACGCACAGACGCACACACACACAGACGCACAGACACACAGACGCACAGACACACGGACGCACAGACACACAGACGCACAGACACACAGACGCACAGACACACAGACGCACACACACACAGACGCACACACACACAGACGCACACACACACAGACGCACACACACACAGACGCACACACACACAGAGACGCACACACACACACAGACGCACACACACACACACAGACGCACACACACACACACACAGACGCACACGCACACACACAGACGCACACGCACACAGACGCACACGCACACAGACGCACACGCACACAGACGCACACGCACACAGACGCACACGCACACAGACGCACACGCACACAGACGCACACGCACACAGACGCACACGCACACGCACACAGACGCACACGCACACAGACGCACACGCACACAGACGCACACGCACACACACGCACACGCACACACACGCACACGTACACACACGCACACGCACACACACGCACACGCACACACACGCACACGCACACACACGCACACGCACACACACACACAGATTGCTGGAATTATAGATAGATAATAACTAAATATATAACACATATTTTTCGTGAATCATTGAATCTAAAACACTGGATGTTGGGCCGGCTAGAAATAAGTTCAGGCGGGAGTGGAGACAGCAATAGAGGCAGAGATGATAGTGGTATTTGGTAAATGAGATGAAATATTCTAATAGTTTGTAATTCCATTGATTGAAAAATTAGGGTATGGTGAGATGCGAATCCGTACACTTCTGAACTTCCGAGGTGAAAATGGACTGTATTTTCGAACTCAGTGGGGTCGATTTACTCAAAGAAATGTTTAGACGGACCACAAATTAATTATAGATTAGAAAATATCAAAATGAGTAGGATTAGTTACTCAACTCCAGTCATGATAAATCTTGTTTTAGGTCATATTTTCGAAATGGTAGTGAATTCAATGTCAGTGCAGTCATTTCTTAGAGTAAATCGACCCCATAGAGTTCGAAAATGCACTCCATTTCCACCTCGGACATCCAGAAGTACCCGTAATCGTACCTGACCATACCCTAATTTACCAACCCATGAAACTAAAAGTCGTCAAATGGAGCGACCTCTAAATCACCTCCGATCAACTTAAATTTTTTTATGCACGTTATTGAATCATAGTGGAATAATTTATATTCAGGCTTGTGGAGACAACATCTGAATTTTTTTTTTTTTTGCTGTTTTTGGACCACCCTAATATATATATATATATATATATATATATATATATATATATATATATATATATATATATATATATATATATATATATATATATATATATATACACTACCGGTCAAAAGGTTTAGAACACTCCCATTTTTCCAGTTTTTACTGAAATTTAAGCAGTTTTAATGTTTCATTGTACTCTGAAATTAAAGCATAGATCAAATAAACAATTGCAGATAAAAACGAAATCATGGAATCGTTTTGTTGAACAAAATTTCATCTAAATTTTTGAGTCATCAAAGTCGCCACCTTTTGCAGATATAACAGCCAATCATACTCGTGGCATTCTTTCGAAAATGGAAACTAAATATTGTTCGGAAAGTTCTTCCCAACAATGTTGCAGAAGTTGCCACAAATGTGTTACACTTGTCGGTTGCTTTGCTTTCACCCTTCTGTCCAGTTCATCCCAAACCAGCTCGATGGGGTTTAAGTCTGGAGACTGTGCTGGCCATTCCATGATTTGAAGCCTACCGTCTTGTTCTTTTCTTCTCAGGTAGTTCTGACATAGCCTGGAGGTATGTTTTGGGTCATTATCTTGCTGTAGGATGAACCCCTGACCAACTAGGCGTAAACCAGAGGGTATTGCATGGCACTGCTAAATGCTGTGGTAGACCTTTTGGTTCAGGGTGCCAGTCACTCTGTGCAAGTCGCCGACTCTGGATCCAGCAAAAGAGCCCCAGATCATCACACTTCCTCCTCCATGTTTGACAGTTGGTGTCACACACTGAGGAACCATCATTTCGCCTACTCGACGGTGTACAAAAACCCTGCGTGATGAACCGAAGAGTTCAAATTTTGATTCACCGGTGAACCATAAGACCTTCTTCCAGTCTTCAGTAGTCCACTAGCGGTGCTTCATGGCCCAGGCAAGCCTCTTTTTCTTATTTTGCGATCTTAGCAATGGCTTTCTTACTGCCACTCGACCTGTCAAACCTGCAGCTCGAAGTCTTCTCTTCACAGTTGAAACTGAGACTTCCTTACTTCGACCAGTGTTAAGCTGTGCTTGAAGCTGCTGTCCTGTGAGCCACCTATCACACAAGCTGTTGACTCTCAGAAACTTGTCTTCTGATTATGTTGTGGCTTTGGGTCTGCCAGTCCTCTTCCTGTCAGTTTCCTCCAGTTTCCGAGTGCCTTTTGATGGTGTAGAAAACTGTACCCACTGACACCTTGGCTTTCTTTGCAATTTCTCTCAAGGAAAGACCAACACTTTTAAGGGTTATAATGGTTTGTCTGTTAATTGTTTTTTCTCACCATTATGATGGCAATATACTACTTCCTGCAGTGCAGTGTTGTCCAAATAATGCTTCAGAGGGTGTTGCAACAGAGCCTGTTCCAACACTACTTTTATGCAGACAGAGGGTTTGTAACTAATCAACAAAAGTTGGGACACCTGTCAGAATTGTTTGCATCAACTTTCAAGGATAGATTTACTTCCATTGCTACAGAACAGCTGCAGTTTCTAACCCATTACTTGTTCCCTGAAAAGGGCCTTTTTTAACAACTCTGAAATTTACAATTTTTTCAGTTTTTGGAAACCTAAACTTCTTTTTTTTAACCTCTGGCAGTTTACCGCTTATCTTTGTACCATTTCAGGTTATTCACTGGACTTGAACTGCTTAAATTTCAGTTATAACTGGAAAAATGGGGGTGTTCTAAAACTATTGACCGGTAGTGTATATATATATATATATATATATATATATATATATATATATATATATATATATATATATATATATATATATATATATATATATATATATATATATATATATGAGGCCCCGCGAGGAGGAGTGACGTAAGCGACATTTTTTAATGATATAGTGATGATAGGCTCGGATGATAGGGGAAGGGTTAAAATAGTGCTTTATGGCATTAACTCCAAAATGGCTGATGTGTCCCTTGCAACACTCCTCCTCGCGGCGCCTCAAATGTATCTATACGAGGTGTGTTCAAAAAGTATCCAACCTTAATTTTTCGTGCGTAAAAAAAATGAAGCTAGCGAGGCGTGGTTTGGTGCACGTATGTAGGCGATCCTAATTCGTATGCGTGAATATTTTCCCGCCTGCAGAAGCTGTCAGTCGCCGACCGACTGCCGATGAGTGTAAGTGAGCACCGTCGGATTTTCGTTTTTGACAAAATGACAAAATGACCGGGACTTGGCGCCACAACATTCATTCGAAAGAAAAGCAGGAAAAAGACCCCATCAAAGGCAATGGGGTCAGACTGGACTTCTTGGGTCTTTATGGCGTGGGACTTGGCAGACCGAACGAGTCCCACGAGACTGTTGCAGGTTACCTGCACCCTCCTGGTGTCTGGCTTGGGCGACCCGCGACGTCCCGTCCCCACAGCATCTAGCGTAGCCGCGGTCGAGCTCGGGCCTTCCGTGTGGCAGGTGGGCTCTCTCCGGCTCTCTCCACACGAACGCGCTTGTGCAACCCGCGATGCTCCTTCCCCACGGCAGCTAGCATAGCCGCGGTCGAGCTCCGGCCTAGCCAAGCGGCCGGGTGATTCGGTCTCAGTCGGCAACTCGTTTGAGAGGAACCAACGGGTCTTTGCTCTCTTAGAGTTGATGCTCTGTAAGAACCCTCAGTGATGCTCGAACTGCGCCGAAACCCGATCACCTCAGACCACCTGTCGCTGGCTGGCGAGCTCTCTCCGGCTCTCTCCATACGAACGCGCAGTTCCGCGCGACACAGCAGGCAAGGCTGCGCCTCCAACTCACGTCTCCTTTGCGACGCCGGGACTCTCCACCGACTGCAAGCTCCAAGCTCCCGACTCCGCCACGAGCCCACACTTCCACGCAGCTCCTTGGCTTCTGGCTTCCTCCCGACTCCCCGAACTCTCCAGACTGACTCAGGCCGACCGATCAACTCGACTCGACCCAACTCGAACGCGACCCAACTCGAATGCGAGCTTGGCGCTCTGCTCGTCCTTTTATAGGGCTGGTGCGACGCGGTTTGGCCACCGATCCTCGACCTCTGACCTCTGACCTCTGCACGGAAAGCGGACGTGCGCAAGATCACCAAGCCTCTCGATCCGATCGCCTCTGACCTCTGACCTCTGCGCAGAAAGCGGACGTGCGCGAGATCACCAAGCCTCTCGATCCGATCGCCTCTGACCTCTGACCTCTGTGCGGAAAGCGGACGTGCGCGACATCACCAAGCTTGATCCGACGAGCAAACGTCCTGCGTCGGCCTGCAGCGACGCCGCTCGATGCGGACTCACCGCGGCTGGCGCAAAGATGGCGTCGTTTCGGAGACAAAGGTGAGGCGATGTTGACGGTTGCTGGCGAAGTGGTGAGGATGGCGTGGTTTGGTGAGGCAGGTGTGGTTGTGGTGGTGGAAGGCGGTTGGTCTGAAGCGGTTGTTAAGAGCGATGTTGGTGGTGGTGGTGGTGGTGGTTGTTGTAAAGCGGTTGTTGAGAAAGATGCTGATGGTGGACGTGGTTGGTCCAAAATAACGATAGTAAAGAATAACGGCTAACTCAAAGATCACAGGCCGGTTAACATGAATCATTCCCTTTAAACAACGGTGGGGAAATCTATCTGGACACGGACTTATCAACCTAACTGATCTTGGGACCTTTATGGTGTTCTGTCAATTTCCACAGCCGTAACACTATGTATATATATATATATATATATATATATATATATATATATATATATATATATATATATATATATATATATATATATATATATATATATGTATGTATATCTGTATTAATGTATATATGTATATATCTCTTCTCTTCTTCTTCTTTCGGCTGCTCCCGTTAGGGGTTGCCACAGCGGATCATCCGTATGATTCGCATAGTGATTTGGCACA
>NC_140970.1:64279440-64309440 GCF_056783735.1 Eptatretus burgeri | reverse complement strand
TTGCAAAAAATTCGTTGAAGGAACAGAAAGAGGTGTTAATCTCTTACATTCAATGAATGCATGGTGCATAGTTTCTATATCATTACAGAAAGGACATACATTAGACACGAGATAATTAAACTTAAGAAGCAGCGTTTGTGTCGCTAGGGCCTGATGGGCTAGTCTCCAGTTTAGATCTCCTGTTCTACCGACTGTCGGAAATTTGTACATTGCTTTCCAGACTGGAGTGAGGAAGGCTCCTGCAGGTAAGAAGTCCTTCCATTTATTCTTTACGGGTTCTTTATAACTCGGTAAAACTGTTTCCAGACAAGTTTGATAAATTGTTTTCCTTCCCATTACATGGAACACCCCGGTTTCTTCACTGCTTGTGGAGAACACCCCAAGTTGCTTTTCCGAGGTGATTAGGAGCTCTGGGAAGAATAGACAAGGGTCTGCTTCCTCATCAACTCCTTTCCATCCAATGTTTAGTTTTTCAAACGTCTGGATTACTGTTTTTATCACTTTGTTCACTATTCAAACTGATCGCAACCCACCTTGAGATGACACAGAACTGGCAGGTAGCCGTTGTCTCGGTGAAGGCTCCATTAAGTCCCATACTTTGTTAATTTTCCTGTTTGTAAAGACTTTTATGAATGACCTGCTGGTGGATATTTCAGAGAACAATGGATTTTGGAAGAGTGGCTCATGTATAAACTTTTTTGCATCATATGAGACCTCCAATCGCTGTACTCCTAGGCATTGCCACACATTCAAAAGGCTCTGATGAAAATTGGGGAGCTGAGTCCTCTCGACCTGCTTTAGATATATGAGGAAGAGTTCCCAGTCGTAGTTCATTCCATCTGCTCGTCTGAGCAGGGCATTAGTGAGAGGATGCCATGGTGCAAACTCACTATACAGTAGACGCTTTATTGTCATCAGTCGAAAAGTCATTATTCGACTTTGGATGTGCGCCACACTTTGACCACCTTCGTGTCGGGGCCTGCACAACATATCTGGCTTGAGCCAATGATGACCTCCCCAGAAAATATTGATCAGAACCTTCTGAATGTTGGCAACTAAATCTCTAGGAGGTTGGAGTGCAATGACTTTGTGCCATATAGTTGGAACCACCAGGTTATTTATGATAGTCACCCGTGATTTTAACGTCATGACGTGGAGCATTCCTTTCCACCTTGCCACTTTCTGTTTGATATTATCCAGGAAGCCATCCCAATTTTTCTTTTCATAATTTTAGTTCCCCAAAAAATACCGAGATATTTGAACCCTTCTCTTTCCCATTGCATTCCTCTTGGAAGTGTTGGCAGAGGAGAAGGTGAAGACAGTGATTGAGAGAGGGGATTAGAGGACAACCAAAGCATGACACTTTTTTTCCAATTTACCCTCGCGGACAAGGTGAGCTCAAAATTGGCAAAGCAACGAGATACTTCAGTCACATCCTGCTGGTTTGAAACCGCAACACACAGTCATCAGCATAAGGTGAAATAACAAATTTAGAGTTGTCCGCTAAAGACACCCCTGACATGGAAGCCCGGAGCAGAGTCAGTAAGGGTTCAACAGAGAGTATACAGCATGCCTGACAGTGGACAGCCCTGACGGATGCCGAGCTGAAAGGGAAAGGAATGACACAAACTATTGTTAACTTTTAGGAGACATGATGCATTGTTATACAATAATTTTATACCAGAAATGAAATTTTCCCCTAAACCCACTTTCGTGAGAAATGCAAACAAAAAATCATGATCTACACTATCAAACGCTTTTTCCTGATCCAGGAGTAATAAAGCAAAACCATGAGAATTATTTTGTCTCATGCTGATCAAGTCTCTCACCAGGAATACATTATCATATATGGAACGCTCAGGGACACAATACGATTGGTCTTCGCCAATCAGGAAAGAGATGACTTGTCTTAAACGAGTTGCAAACACTTTTGACATGATCTTGTAATCCGTATTGAGCAATCATACAGGCCGCCAATTTGTAGTTTGCTGCAAGTCACCTTTTTTGGGAAGGAGGCATAAGACTGCTCTCCTGCAGCTTAATGGTAGTTCACTATGATCAAGGCTTTCAAGGAGAATCTCATGTCGATTAGGGCCTAAAATGTCCCAGAAAACTTTATACAATTCAACCGGGAGCCCATCCAGTCCAGGGGCTTTTCCATCCCCAATTTGTTTTAGTGCCACACTGAGTTCCTCAAGAGAGATGTCACCCTCGAGATAGTGTCACTGCTCTTCTGAAAGGGATGGAAGAAAGTCAATCATTCCATTTGCCACAGTCTTATCTGTCATTCTAGGTGAAAAAAGTTTTGAGTAGAAGTTTTGCAGTGAGTTCTTAATATCACTCTGGCGAGTCAGGAGAACACCTTCAGTAGAGCGAAGGCTATGGATCTGTTGGGAAGTTTTGGTAGCCTTCTCCAAATTGAAGAAATCCTTGTTTTTTTGTCCAGCCATATTTTGCTCATCCTGAGGTGGAGAAGTGCTCCGGCTGCACGCTCTTTCACCAGTTCGGTCAGTATGGTCTTTTTTTTCTGTCAATTGCTGGTCATTTTTAACAGATGTTCCAGCTTTTTGTTCATGGTCAAGTATTTCAGATTTTAACACAGATATCAAACCAGATGCATTACAAGTGGTGTACAAGCAATATTGCTGACAAAAAAACATGAATTTGGGATTTTGTGCAGTCCCACCATTGTCTAATGTTTAAATATGAATGTTTTTTCCATTTCTAATTTTCCCCATACGAATCGAAAAGCATCTTTAAAATGTACGTCTTGTAAAAGTTTGACATTAAAAGTCCAGTATGCACTTCTACAAGAGTGAAACGGTAATGCACAAACCATTACAACCATGTGATGGTCGGAGAACCCCGACAGACTTATACATGTTCTCTTAGCGAGATTTACCATTCCTTGGTTCACATACAGTCTGTCTTGGTGGCCCATGGTGATTTGATTTTTTGAAGAACAAACCCATCTTCAGTATATTGACAGGTGTTAGGGTTCTGTGATCGCCAAATATCTACAAGTTTATATTTCAGTATAAGCTGTGCCACTGGTCTTGCACTGGGGGGGGGGGGGAGGGTTCAGGAGTGTTTCTGTCAAGCCCAGGGTTGAGGGTACAATTGTAATCTCCTCCCATGCACACTAATCTAGTAAAGTCAATAGAACTTAGAGAAAATCTGACAACTTGTCAAGGAAGGAAAGTCTTTCAGAGCTAGCACTGGGGCAGTATACATTAATTATACTGATAGTTTGATTACTGCTAATAAAGTCAACAGAAATCAAAAACCCCTTACAAACCTCTCTATAAACAATCTATAAGGGTTGGAGTCTAGGATGCAAGACTACTGCCACACCTGCTTTAGCCTCTTCCAGAGCACGAGAGAAAAGATGGCAACCTTTAAATATTCTGCGCCACTCAGCCTCAGAGGATTGATTGGCATGTGTTTCTTGCAGCATTAAAACATCAATTTTTCCGTTCTCAAAAAGTTGAAACACCTGCAGGTGACGCATACAGCTGCGGCCTCCATTGATGTTTAAAGATGCAACCTTCATCTCCATACTGTTCTTATTCAAAGTTTTCTTTTACTTGAGGAGTTCCTTTCCAGCTTTAGTTCTGCACTTCCTTAAAGGCGCTGTCACACCTTGACGATTTAGCCAGCGTATGCCGACTTATGAAAAATTTGTCTAAAACGCTAGCACACGTCGAATACGTTATGGGTAAGTTTTGTATACGTTAAAAACACTGCCATACATCGTAGTACGCTGGCTTTCATCGTTGTACTTTGCGGTTGTCCTCAAAATTTAGCATGCTTTAAATTTTACGACGTATGCCAGCGTATGATTCACACGTTCCGCTACGCTGGCCATAAGTTGTAGGCACGTTATGCGATCATTGACACATGTCGACACACGTTACTTGTAATTTACTCATAAGTCGAAGCACGTCGAGGTAATGATTAGCGTACCCGAAACTTATTTATAACCTATGAGTAACGTGTTGTAGGCACGTTACACGATCGTTGCACACATGTCGAGGCACGTTATGCGGTCGTTGACACACGTCGAGGCACGTTACTTGTAAGTTACTCATAAGTCGAAACACATCGAGGTAATGCTTAGCGTACCCAAAACTTATTTCTACCCTATGAGTAACATGCTTTGAATCTATGAGTAACGTACCTCCAACGCATATTGATGTATGTAGACGTATTTGAATGACGTCTTCCGGACGACTACAGAACTTACTGAACGTGTTTCTAATTTACAGCTACCGTATAATGGCGTATTGGCAGCGTTTAAAAAAAAAAACAATAACTTCCGATATTTCGACACATGCCGTTACGTCACGTCCGATTGCCTCTTCAGTTTGCTCATGTCTTATTCTTAGTTCCTCCTCTGTGAATATTTTCTGTTTGAGGATATTGTCACGTCGACGTCGAAACTTAAAAGCAAATGTCCGAATATATTTTAAAATTCGTGATAGACTAAAAAAACAACAAAAAAAAAACAACAACAACTTCAGATATTTTGTCACGTGCCTTCACAGCAACAAGGAGAAAAAAAGAAAATGTGCCTTGACGGAGAAAATAAGTTTCGGGTATGCTAAACATTACCTCGAGGTGTTTCGACTTGAGTAACTTACAAGGAACTTGTGTCGACGTGTGTCAACGATCGCATAATGTGCCTACAACTTATTCCTAGTGTAGCGGAACGTGTGAGCCATACGGTGAGTACGTCGTAAAATTTTCAGCATGCTTGAAATTTCACGACGTACGAGACGTACCACGAAATATGACAGCATACTTCATCGTTTTTCAGCGTGCTCTTAACGAATACACAACTTACCCATACCGTATTCGACGTGTGCCAGCTTGGTTCGGCAAATTTTTCATACTCTGGCTAAATCGTCAAGGTATGACTGCGTGGTTGATACTTTCAATTCTCAGGCGGTTATGATTTAAATCGGCATGCGGCAGGTTTTTATCAGGCTACGCCACGAGTTCGTCGGCGATACGTGCAGCACGCTATGCCTAAGGTAAACTATCGTTGGGCATAGGTTGTGAACGCCAACAACAGGCTAAGCATTCGTTGGTATAAGTTATCTATAAGACAACGAAACGTTCTGTTCCCGTTACTAATATGTTATGCATACGACCAACAGGTTATGAATACGACCAAAACTTAAAAAAAAAACATCAAAATTTCAGCATACGCCAACGTGTTTTACATACATTTTTATACGTTGTCATTGCTGGCTAAATTGTCAAGGTGTGACAGTGCCTTAAACGTTGAAATTGGGGTTCTGACATTTTTTTGGGTTCATGAACCATATCCTTTGCAGTTTTAAGAAAAGCATGTAAATCTGGGGAAAAATCCTTGATTTTAACATGACTTTTCCTAAAAGTTTCGTCAAGGAACTGAATGACATCTTCTTGGGAAACCTCTATTCGGCCATCAGCCGTAAGCTGTATCGTGCAGTTTCATTCCACTCATCGGGCGGGAGGGGGGGGGAGGGGGGGTAGACAAAACCTTGATAATATGATAGTATATATCCAAATACATACGTATCCAAAAGTTCTCCACTCAAATAGCTGCAGTTATTGTGTATTTTCATCTTGAAAATCGATGCATTCCCTGCGCTCTCTCATTTGAATTTTCTCCACTCGGATCACGTGTGGGCCATGTGACGCGTCGACAGCCAATAGATCGGCTGACATCGCATGCAAATTACGTCAGACTGCGTACCAACCAACCCTACCGATTCGTGCGGTAGCCTACCGATTTTCTATAGCTCCCAACGCATACCAATTTTATTAGTCAGACATACCGCATTTGGAAATTGTTATTGGGAAAAAAAAATAGTTGTGTTTTTTCAGTTTTGCGTTCGTTTCTCACTGCCAAGATCGTATTACACGCGGCTGCTTCTACATTCTACAAAACTCGTGCCTGACCTTGATTTCTTATCTCGTCAGCGATTGGTCATTGCTTCCAAACTAAGCATGACCAATGGGATGACAGGAAACGGCGGGCATTCATTTCAAGACAACGTGCCATTTTCCATTCATGATCAAAGACTGCAGTTAACAGAGAGTGCTCATCGCTTCAGTGCACGACAACAATGCAAACACCAGAAAAGAAAAAAACCACCCCCACGCTGGGTCAACAAGTTTAAGCCAAGTTGGACAACAGAGTTCAAGTGTATCAAGGCTTCGCGTAAGGGAGACGGACGTGCCTTCTGTGATATATGTCAATCAGACTTCTCCATCAGTCATGGGGGATACAAGCTGTTAGGATACAAGCTGTCACTGAACAGGACAACCACAGGTCGAACAGGGAGCTACTTGTCGGTTTCCAGGCAATGCAGCTCATTGTGAAGAACGCCCTAGAGGGGACCAGTGGAGTGACGAAATTCAGAGCAGAGGTCCAAATGTTCTAGGTTGGTTCCCTGACCTACATGACGGACAAATTCCCATTCCAGGACCCTTTGATCAGGAATGCGGTCATCGTGGACCCAGCCTCATTCAAGACAGCTTCCATGCAGAGCCTACTTACACTGGTTGAATAGCTCCCTGCATCTGTTGCCCCAGAAGAGAACAGAGATGCGCTGTGCAGAGAGTTCTGTACATATCAGTCAGATGTCACCCTGCCAGCATGTGACCCAGATGAGAGGGTGGATGTGTTTTGGGCAGCCATGGAGAAGTTGACGGATCCTGCCACTGGCACCAGCCAGCCCATTTACCCATCGCTCTGTAGACTGGCCAAACACGTCCTGCTGATCCCTCACAGTAATGCCTACTGTGAGTCCCTTTTCAGCATGGTCAAGAAAAATGACAACTGATCAGAGGAGCACGTTGGGACACGGCAAGGAAGGTCACGCCAAGTCAAGTGTGTACGAGGACAGCCATGGCGTCAGAAACACTCTGTGTGGTTTGCTGGCAGGGAAGATTAACATCTTCAAGCCGGATGGCATCAGCTGCTTCTCGTGGAAGCCAGATGCCAACCTTCTTAAGAAGGCCAAATCTGCCACCTACCAGGCTCTGAATAGCAAAATGTGCATCTTAACTGTTCAAACCTGAAAACTGTAAATATGCGTGAAACTGTAAATATGTTATGAAATAAGAGTGGCCAGTCATTTCATTCAAAAAGATGTATCAGTGAGTTTATGTAAACTCTTGTGTACATGTATGGGCACAGACATGTAGAGCTTGGACAGTGAGTAATTTATGGAAACGTGACTGATGATCATGATGTCTTAGAAAAATGAAGATTGGTGAGTAGATCAACCATGTTAAGTTTTCTCTTTTTCACTCTAAAAATTTGTTGATATATTACAGCGAACTGTGGTCTCAAAATGCAGGAGATTGCATCATTTTGCTTCATTTTTTTGAAAAATTTCCAAGGGGGAGCATGCCCCCGGACCCCCCTAGGGACGCGTGCAACTGCGTCGCACGCCAGCCTGCTGCTTTTCCTTCAAAAAGGGTTGGCAGGTATGAGACTGTCCTGTGACCAGCTAAGTTGTCCAACATGGCAGCTTCCGAACAGGGAGGAAATCACCGGCAGCTGATCGGCGATTTATCGGTAATTTTTGATGAATATGGCCAGTGAGAACGCTCCCCAGTGTATTATTCACCAGGACAATGTAGCGAACGAAGAAGTCAAACGTTTTACGTCTGTAAGATGGGATAAATGGAGAGAAAGTGTCAACAAATGGCTAGTCTTAGACGGTCACGAACGACATTTAGCCGAGAGTGCACGAGTGTATATTGAGTGTGACGAAATCCCTAATCATCTGGGCTATCACGACACTTGCTACCGTCGCTTCATCAATGCAAAAAGAATACGTGGGGCTGAGAAACGTTGTTCACAAACCATGCATGATGACTCTGCGATTGTTGATGATTGCATGTATGAACCATCGCCAAAAAACTGCACTCTGCATTGAACATTGCTGGACATGTTGTATACCTGCAACTCCCACGAAAAGCCAAAATTAGGTTACCCCGCTTTCCCCTATTGTAGTAGTCGGGGCCGTCTAGGGGCTGATGCGATGACGGGTAAGGAGGCTGGGTCCCCACCTCGTGAGGTCTGGAACATCCTCAACACGAGAGTCGAACTGCATAGGTGTAAAATATATAAATATAATTGAATCAACTCTCCGCGACACACGATACCGCCCGGCGCCCCGTTACATCGACTCAACCCTGCGGGACTGGCCCAAGGCCACCCTGACGATGGCGAGGCGAGGGTTGCTCTTCCCAGACGAAGACGCCACATGACTAGTGATGCGGCAAAGTCAATCCTCGCGCTGACTGGGTGCACCTCAAGTGTCGATCAGCGCCGGTTCGACTGCCCAGTTGTCTGCTCCACCGGCCGTATGCATGTAATGTCCGGCCGTGGCTAACCGGCTATATATAAAGCTGTCCGAGGCAGGGTCAATGGCGTTCATTCGATGGGTCAATGCGCTGGCGTTGCACAATGGTTTGTCCTCCCGCGCTGGCACTCCGGGTACAATAGGCCCATGATCGAAGTTAGTCCTCCCGCGCCAGCACTCTCAGCTAAACATCATTCGTGACCGTCTAAGACGAGCCATTTGTTGACACTTTCTCTCCATTTATCCCATCTTACAGAGGTATAACGTTTGACTTCTTCGTTCACCACATTGTCCTGGTGATTAATGCACTGAGGAGTGTCCTCGCTGGCCATATTCATCAAAAATTACCGATAAATCGCCGATCGCTGCCGGTAATTTCCTCCCTGCAGGAAGCTGCCATCTTGGACAACTTAGCTGGTCACATGACAGTCTGACGAAATTTGCATACGATGTCAGCCGATCTATTGACTGTCGAGGTGTCACGTGGCCTACACGTGATCCGAGTGTAGAAAATTCAAATGAGAGAACGCGGGGAATGCATCGATTTTCAAGATGAAAATACACAATAACTGCAGCTATTTGAGTGGAGAACTTTTGCATGCGTATGTATTTGGATATATACTATCATATCATCAAGGTTTTGTCTTCCTCCCCCCCCCCCCCCCGATGAGTGGAACGAAACTTGATTTTCAGGCACTTCCTGAACCATGGCTGATGGCCTATATGGTATTCCCCCCATCTTCGCAATTTTGAGAACTTAAAGTGCTGACTGACGGGATAGAAGAGCTTTTGTTAGGGCTAACCTCTTCTTCTTTGTTGTTCTCTACTTGTTCATTATTTAATTCAAACCCATTGATATCAATCGAGACAACGAGATCTGTATTATTTATAGACACTTCTGACTCTACATTTTTACATGCAGCATCTCTCTCAGCATCTTTTCCATGGAAAGATTCCCCCTTGATCTGTTCAGCCTTGGACGGATTAACAGTTTCCTCCAAGGGGGGTCCCATCTTATCTGATTCTTTCTTATTGGCATGCTCCTCTGCAAACTCATTGGAGAGAATCTGCCTGTCAATACATCCACTCATGTCATCTTGAGTTGTACGAACCTCACTGTCTATGTCGATATCAGCGAGTGGTGCAAATGGGTTACTCATTGTTAGCACCGGTCCTCGTGTGCTTTCCGGTACCACAAGATTGTCTATGTTTGACTCATCTTGAAGGTCTGATGAGACCGACACAGCCTGGATCTTATTATGCATTTCTTTTCCCTCAGTCACTCCTGAACATGAACGTTATTGACCTTTTTTACTGGCAACTGTTATGAAAACCTCCATGTTTTCATCTGTACTGTCCTGTACTCTATGGGGAAATGAGTCTTCTTCTCCCCCCCCCCCGTAGGTGGGAGGGGTTCTTCTTCTCATGCAACCATAGGTGGGGGGGGAGGTCTTTTTCTCTCCCGCCGATAGGTCGGGGGGAGGGGTCTACCGCCTCTCGTTCCCTAAAAGATAGGGGAGAGGGGTCATTCTCTTCCTGCCCACCAGCAGGAGGGGGGGGGGCGGGAGGGAACGATCGTTTCTCGTTCTACAGTAGGTGGGGGAGGAGGATCTCTTATCTCCTGTTGTTGCCTTTCTGATGACGTAGCCACGTTGGGACAGGAATTTTTTACGTGCCCGTATGCCCGCAGATATGACACGTCATTACGTCCGTGGAGGCGTACATTTTATAAACATGGTCGTCAATTTTCGCACTAAAAACCACATTTAACTGTTTCACATTTTCAGGCAGTATCATGTTCACAACTCTTTTGAATGTCATTACGTTTTGAAACTTTCCACTGCTCGAGTATAACGGCACCATGGTAATTTTTGATACTACTGTACCGAACCTTCTCAACTGAGTACATAATTCCTCGTTCTTGATGAACGGTGGGACATTGGTGATATTAATTTTCGTCGTCGGCATTTGTAACGAGGATACAGTAAGGTAGAGGTCCGGCTCGACGAAGAGACCTCGCTCCACAACAGAATTCACCATGTGCACATCTGAGACAAATATGACGAGTTTTTTGTCCATCCGAGAGGCTGCACGGATGTGATGTGAACCGATTATGTTTCCAATCGCTAAGAGAACATTTTCAATTTTCACTTCACGAGGAGGAGTGCAGACAAGTCCGTGTTTACGGGTTAACGCCTCGTAACTTCCGATGTGGAAACGTTCGCCCGCCATGTTCAACACACAAAGGGATGCTCGTTAACGAGCTCCGCGAAAAATAGCGTCTTTTAAACACCAAAAATTATCAACAAAACACAACCACAGTAATGGGAAAAAACCATCTGCTGGCGGCCTCACCAGACTACCGGTTGATAACCTCCTAACACCGGACTGTGGGCTCCGTCTCTCTCTCTCTCTTTCGCTCAGGAGATGGGACAATACAAGAAGCGATATAGAAAAACCATAATGTTTTAGAAAGGAGCGAGAAAATAGCAACGAAACATGCTACGCACCACCAAGAGACGCGGAGAATCTGTGCTCGTGAGTGCACGCACGTGCGAATGATCAGCTGCGTCGGGGCAGGGCGGGGGGGGGGAGAGAGAGAGAGAGGGAGAGGGAGAAGGGTTGATTGGAAGTGAAGAGGGGGTTTGGGAATTCCGGCAGATGTGACGTCCAGTTTAACCTCCACCAGAGAGACGCCACACACATTGATGAATCACTTTGCCTGTGAACACCGGGATGAAAGTTTATAGCTGGGTCATCATTCAAACCCATGCCAGACAGTTTTGAGCGAGCGTGCGTACCTTTTGCTTATCCTGCTGTGATGTGGCGATTCATTGCTTTGTCACAACTGAAAACATTTTTTTACATTTAATCATTTAATTTATTATGCCTTCCTAACTCTGGATATATCCCCACGGAGAACTACGCTGCACTATTCCCATGGAAGCTTGTGGCGATTGAGGCTTAAAGAGCGCTCGCCAAGTAGCTTATACAATCAAGCGCTCCAATGAAACGGGGATGAGACTTTAAATAATGAAACATTTCATTTTTTGTATATGTCTCTCTTTGTAAAAGTGACGGGTTGTATGATGAAAGAAGATCGTACAAAAACGGAAACGTGGAAAACAAAATTGCACATTTTCAGCGGGTGAGCCACCGCACAAGGCACTGCACTAGGCACTGCACAACAACGTGGGGCCAAACACAGGCCAGTGGGGCCTGAACTTTGTTCAAGTTGATTGATATATTCAGTCACACTTCAAGTACTTTTGCCATGCATGGCCATGGCTTGGAAATGAACAACAAAGCAGCTTGTAGAGCACTCGCCAAGTGGCTTAAGCACTCAAACAAGCACTCCGACGAAACGGTTGATCAGGAAGGGCTGTTTTGGCAAGTTATTCGTGATCACTGATCGATAATTTAAACACCATGCACCTGAAATGTCAGGCAATGTCTGAATTGGGCAAATTAACACTTTTTTTAAGCGGTCAGAACTACTGCTGAAACCAATTAAGAAGTTTAAATTTTGAAATTTGGCTCAGATGAAGAGATCTTTGAGGTTATGCATGTACGGAAATGAAATAAAGCCACGAACGCTGGCATCTCCGGGTGTTTATAAGCATTGGAATGTATCTAGTGATTCATAGGTATCGATAATATGAGTGAGGAGAATGTGATATGAGAGAGAGAGAGACAGAGACAGAGACAGAGACAGAGACAGAGACAGAGACAGAGACAGAGACAGAGACAGAGACAGAGACAGAGACAGAGACAGAGACAGAGACACCGAGGCCGAGACGGTGGGAGACTGAGAGTGGTTGGAGAGAGAGAGAGAGAGACAGACAGACAGACAGACAGACAGACAGACAGACAGACAGACAGACAGACAGACAGACAGACAGACAGACAGACAGACAGACAGATACAAACATAAATAAATTCACCAAGAACTTTATCCTGAAGAAATCGTTACAGTCTGTTTCAAGTCAAGACATTGATGAGCAGGCCAAAAAAAAAGGTGAATTAAGACCCCAGCCAGGGACAGTGAGGTGACCAAGGATAACCCCATGATAAAGGATAATTAAATAATGCTGTTAATTATCTTCAAAAGTCGTGTTTTCCATGAACCCAAACACCCAGTTTTCATTCATTCACCAATTGGACTTCCCTTCGTATGTTTGCAAAGTTTGGGGCTGTTAGGTGTCATGGTTTTTTGGGTTATGGAGGAGACGGACGGATTGACGGACAAATGCTGACATTTATTAGAATAGATTAGTGCTGGCCTGATATCGGACTCGGCAATCGGCAATTGTTCGGTACTCGGCATCGACTGATTGGTGTCCATGTGGGTATCGATTAGCGATTACACAGTACTGTACTGGATACAACCCAAACTCCTTGAGTAGCATTCACACTTGTTTAGGGTGAATTTCAACAAACAAAAAAAAACAATGTTAAATTACAGACGTTGCAAGGAGATGTGCACAAACATTATTCTTTATAAACAGCAGCCAATTGTCGTGTGATGGGGAGGAAAAATTTGGCTCTGTAACTTAGAAAACATGTGACAGCAAATGGCTTGGAAATTCGGTGTTATTAAGTTTATTTTGCTTTGAAACTTACAAAGAGAAACAACATAACCTTTATAAAGCATATCCTATTCAATTTACTGATTATATGAACAATGATTCGGAACCCGGGGACTCCCTGTACTGTATTTTGTATTAAACTTGCTTTTCACATGACCAGACCTGTATGAAATGCTTCATTTTATATCAGCCAATAGCTTATAAAATAAGCACATGGTCGCTCAGCATTCATTTCAAACATAACGGGATGCTGTGTCGTTCGATGCACCAATCGAATAGAGAAGGAATTTAAAATGTATCAATTCACAGGTTCCGTATGAAGTTCCGCACAGATCAAGTACACAAATAGGAGAACCACAAAGGCTTACCTTTAGATATAATTCTTTAAGTTGTGAATTCAAGTTTAAAAATGAGCGGAATTCAGTTCCCACAGAGAGCACACAAAATGTCAGTCAATGCCTTCCAAGGTCAAACCAACATGGTGAAATTTGGCACACGAGGTGTTTCGATGATTCGATGTTCATGGTGTTATTGGCATCTTTTATAAAGAAATCAGATCCCATAAAAAGGTGAAAAAACAAACTGCGTTCGTAATTGCCGAAAAAAACTTCCGGTTCTGGTTGTTGAACGACAGTGGCAGTTCCTCTTCAGGGTCTCTGCCGACTTTCTCAAAGATAAGTTTTCCAGTCGTTTTTGGTCAAGTTTTTACTGTTATTTTGTTATCTCTGTGTTGACTGTGTGTTCCTAGTTCAGTCTCATGTTAAAACTTGTGCAAATTGTTGAATTTCTGCCGTCTTTTTCATATCGGGTTTCTTTGAAGCCTACCCTTCTTCCTGTTTGTGTGCACGATCGTGTTTACTGTATTTTCTCCTTTTTACCATCAGTTTTTATTTTCGCCACTTTTCCCTCCACCCTCCTTCTATCTCTCCCAGCTGTACCCTCTGTTTCATCTTAAAATATAAAAAACACAACAAAAAACCCCTTCTCCTCACCTTATACCCCACGGAACCATGTGACTTCCGGTACCGACTCTTTTTCCTCCTCCTTATTTTTTTTTTTTTTTTTTTTTTTTTTTTGTATACCTTGGTCGAGGCTCGTATGAGAGCAAACACACAACTCACAGCAAGGAGGCATGAGACAAGAGGGGCGGGAGTGGAAGGGACAAAACAGTGGGGAACAGACACATTAGGTGAACTGTGGAAGGGAGAGGGATGGGGATGGGACGGGGAACATGGCGAAGAGAAGATGGATATTTTGGGGACTTTCAGGAAGCAAAGCAGGAGAAATGAAGGAAGTGGGCTTGGGTGGATTATCGGGGGTAGAAAAGATCGAGGATTTGGATGGGGGAAGATAAGAGGTGGTGGTGAACAGCTGTTTTGAAAGCCTGGAGGGAAGAATGGGAAAGAATAGAGTGAGGAAGTTTATTCCAAAGGTGGGAAAAAAGAGGAATGAAAGAGTGAAGATGAGCAGTGATTCGTGATTTTGGTAGTTTTACCAGAAGGGGGTTGTTGGCGGACCTTGAGCGCCCTGTGGAAATGTGGTGGGGACAAATCGCAGAGAGAGCAGGGGGGCAAGGCTGGAGAGGAGTCGGTGGAAGACAGAAAGACCACCGACCAACCTGCGGTGATTGAGTAAGAGGCCCAAAGACTCAGCTTCATTGCGGGAGATGCCGATGATCTTAAATGCCCTGGTTTCGACAGCATTAAGCCGAGAAAGGTGGGAGGCAGGAGCACCAGCCCAGAGGGGAGAGCAGTACTCCATCAGGCTACGGACAAAAGCTTTGTAAGTGGTCAGGAGCTCAAGAGGGCCGAGGAAGGACTTAGCACGACGGAGGATTCCCAGTCGGCGACTGGCTTTTGAGGCGAGGTTGGAAATGTGACTTTCCCAGGAAAGGTCATGGCAGATAGTGAGACCTAGAAGCTTGAAAGAAAAGACTTCTTCCAGAGGATTGTTGAGAAAGTGGATGGGGGGGTTTTGTAAACGGTCCTTTCGAAGAGACATAGTGAGAGTGTGAGATTTGTCTGGATTGAAAGACATGTTCCACGTGTTGGACCAGTTTGTGATTTTATCCAGATCTGCAGTGAGCGAAGAAGCTGCTGCTTGCCGGTCTGAGGGATGACAGATGGTACGGCAGAGGGTGGAGTCATCGGCAAAGAGAAATAGAGGATTTTCCAGAGAGTCCGAGAGATCATTGATGAAAACCAGAAAAAGAACAGGGCCCAGAACGCTACCTTGAGGAACTCCAGCCTGCACAGGAAGAGGGGATGAAAGAACTCCATTTAGGGCCACACGTTGACTGCGACAGGAGAGGAAGTCTGCGAGCCATGAGTGGAGATGGCCTTGAATACCATGGGTCTCCTTTGCCGATCTATCATCTTCCTCCTACGTTAGCCGATCCAAATTCACCATACACCTTCACGTTTTTTTCTTCAACCTTTCCTTTACCTAACTCACCTAATCTTTATCAAAATAAAAAAACGGTCTCTTAAAATGTTTCAACTTCCTCTTTCACATGTGTGGTTCTCTATATTGTATCATAATTCATGACTCTTCTTCCTCTTTAAAAGACTTTTCAATTCGACCTTTCTTTCATCCCATGTCTAAAAAGTCCCGTTACAACGTTTCTTTTCTCCATTCTCTTAATTCTCCTTTATTGAATAAAAAATTTTAAAATCCCAGTTGACAATACATGTTCGTGTTCCATGTCCCTTTATTCCATCAATTGTTTATTATCAATTGTCTGTTATCAATATTATACCCTCTCCTTACCCCTCCCATCTTGGCCCTCATCCTACCTCCACTCTTAACGCCTCTTCACTGTCTTCTGCTTCAGTATCAGCTCCTCCTCTGATGTCGCAACCTGTGTGGTGTTTTGTGGGCTCCATCCTAACCTAATACATATCTCACCCTCTCAATCAGTACACTCAACATTTGAAACATGTTCTTTCTTTCCTCTCACACCTCCCCCTCTTCCCAACTCCTCAAATATTGTACCTCGCTCTGCCTGCTCCCTTCTTCACCATAACACTACCAAGTTTCATCCTTCCCCTCTCCCCAATCTCTCCCATCGCCCTACTGTCCCTTGGTCATGCCTGCTCTCATCGTCTCAACTCCCTCTCAAAGCTTCCCTCTCAGCCCTCCCTCTCAAAGCAACCTTCACACTCTTTCCCACTCCAAGCTTCCGTTCCACCTTTCTCAAACTCCCCCCTCACCCTGCAACCTCCAATCTCCCCCCGACTCACTTCCCCTTCTCAAAGGTACCACCCCTCACATCCACAAAGCGGCCTCGTTGCCCTGCCCTCTCTCTTCCATCTGGGATCCTCCACCTCCTCCAATCTTCAACTTCCCTCTGCCCCCTCTCTTATTACTCCCCCACTGTGCCTCATCCCATCACCACCGAGCCTTTTCTCCTCATCCGGCCCTCTCCCCTCGTTATTCTGTAATCCCCCACATTCTGTTAACATCTCTCCCGACCTCCGACCTCGTCCTCCCCTTCCCCTCCCCTGCACCCAAAACCTCCTCCACTCTATCTTCCTTAACAGAGTGGGCCTCAAACATCCAGGGCCTTCACTAAAACCTGACAGATCTTTCCATACATGTTGCCACTGACAAACCAGACGTAATCTGCTTAACAGAAACTTTCCTCCTTCAAGATGTCTCTGACTCCCCAGTATCTCTCTCTGGTTACGTCCTCCTCCGGTATGACAGAGCTGAACCTTGTCCTGGCAGCGGAGTTGCTCTCTTTATCAAAAACTCTATTCCTCACTCACCATGCACTGCCCTCTCTTCCCCACACTCGCAGGAATACCTTTGGCTACGGCTTCCCTTCCACTCCCACCTCATGTTTATATGTGTGTTGTCCTGTCCACCAAACAGTGATGACTCCGTTTACATCTCTCTCGCCGAAAACATGGACCAACTTCGATCCACTCATCCCAACTCTCTCTTCCTCATATGTGGTAACTTCAATTGCCATCATGCCAGGTACCTCCATCATCACCTGCCATGGCTCTTCAGCAAAAGACTTCTGCGACTCATCGGGACTGACACAATCTGTGAACTTCGCTACAAGGATCTCAGCCAGTGGTACTCCATCTCTTCTGGATCTGATTTTGACCAATTTCCCAGAAAACATCTTCCGTTCTTCCTTTGCTCCAATCGGTTCTTCTGACCACATGCTTGTCAAAGTAAACATCTCTCTTGCTGTTATTAGAGAACCATCTCAGTGCCGTCGTGTCTGGCATTTCAATCAGGCCGACTGTCAAAGAATTCAAGCAGCCAGCAAACTTCTAGACTGGTCTCCGATCTCTACTTTCTCTGACATCAACTCATCCTGGGAATTCTTTCAAAGAAATTTGCTCTATCTCATGCACAGATTTATCCCGTCTCATCTTAAGTTGTCAAACCCTTCCTCCTGCCCATGGTACACTGAAGCTTATGGCGAGGCAGTTGTCCTAAAACAACTTGCCTTCACCTCATGGAAGGCTAATCCAACTGAAGGCAATCTCATTTCCTTCTACAAAGCTCGGAACAAGTGTGTGTCCACCCTGAGGAGAGCCAGGAAACAACATCTTTCTAATCTCACGTCCGAACTCTCAATCCTCTCTCCCTCTTCTATATCCTGGTGGCATATAGTTGAGTCTGTTTCTGGTGTATGTTCCCCCTCCATTCCCTCCCTTACCTCAAATGGACGCACAGCTGACACTGCACGTGAAAAGGCTGAATGCCAAAACTCCATGTTTGCTTCTAAATCTTGTGTCCCAAACCCATCACTTTCTGTACCCACCTGACCCAGTCACACCCAGCTGTTCCGGGACTCCTTTGTGTCCTTTTCTCCTGACAAGGTGTAGAGCTTGCTGTCAAACCTCGACTCTGATTCTGCAACTGGTCCAGACGGCATCAATCATCGTGTTCTAAAAACCTGCTCTGCTGCTCTTGCTCACCCTCTCACTGTTCTATTCACCCTCTCATTTGCTCAAGGTTTTCTGCTATCTGCTTGGAAATGAGCAAACATTACCACTCTGCATAAAAATGTGCAAAAACATATCCTTGCAACCACAGACAAATCAGCCTTCTCCCAATCATCAGCAAAGTTATGGAATCAATCCTCGCTTCTCACATTAAATCCTTCCTCTTGTCCAAAGGCCTGATTTCCGATCATCAATTTGGATTCAGACCAGGTCATTCTACCCTGGACTTGCTGCTTCTGCTTTCCCAACAAAGGATGGTGGTCCTCAATGCCAGATGTGAGATTAGAGCCATCTCCCTCAAAATATCGCATGCTTTCGATTCGGTCTGGCACCCCGCCCTGCTCACCAAACTCTCTGCCTGTGGTATCCAAGGCAATCTCCACTCATGGCTCGCAGACTTGCTCACCTGTCGCAGCCGGCGTGTGGCCCTCAATGGAATTCTCTCATCCCCTCTTCCTGTCCAGGCTGGAGTTCCTCAAGGCAGTGTTCTGTGCCCAGTGCTTTTCTCGTTTTCATCAATGATCTCTCCGATGCTCTGAAAAATCCTCTTTATCTCTTTGCTGATGACTCCACTCTCTGCCGTACGATCTGTGATCCCTCACATTGGCAAGCAGCAGCCTGTTCACTCTCTGCAGATCGGGATAAAATCACAAGTTGGTCCAACACATGGAACATGTTTTTCAATCCTGACAAATCTCACACTCTCACGATGTCTCTCCAAAAGGACCGTCTGGAACCCCTCCCCCCCCCATTTACTTTCTCAATAATACTCTTGAAGAAGTCCTTTCATTCAAACATTTGAGCCTCACTATCTACCATGATCTTTCCTGAGAGAGCCACATCTCCAAGCTAGCTCCAAAGCTAGTCGCTGTTTGGACATCCTCCATCTTGCAAAGTCTTTCCTTGGCACACCTGAGCTCCTGACCACATACAATGCTTTCATCCACAGCCTGATGGACCATTGTTCTCTCCTCTGGGCCGGTGCTCCCACTTCTCTCATTTCTCAGGCATTTAAGATCATTGGTATCTCCCGCGATGAGTCTGAGTCTTTGGGTCACTCACTCTTTCACTGCAGGCAGGTTGGTGGTCTTTCTGTCTTCTACCGTCTCTTCTCCGGCCTTGCCCCCCCCCCCCCCCTGCTCTGTCTGCTATCTGTCCTGCCCATATTTCCGCAGGGCGCTCAAGTTCCGCCAGCAACCCCCTTCTGGTAAAACTACTAAAATCAAGAATCACTGCTCACCTTCATTCTTTCATTCCTCTTTTTTCCTGCCTTTGGTACAAACTCCCACACACTCTTCAATCCCACTCTTCCCTGCAGGTCTTCAAAACAGCTTTTCACCACCATCTATCTTTCCCCATCTAAAACCATGATCTTTTCTACCCACGTTAATCCACCCCAAATCCACTTCCTTCAAATTCCCTCCTTTCCTTCCTGAAAGTCCTTGTAGTGTCCATCTTGTTTACCCCGTGTACCCCACCCCACCCCACTCCCTTCGACAGATCTCATGTGTCTATTCCCCACTGTTTTCCGCTTCCCTCTCCCATCCCTCCTGTCTCCTGCTCCCCTTGTTGTACATTCTGTGTGTTTGCTCATATACAAACCTTGACACTGTATATTGATTTTTTTTTTAAAGGACCGCTGTGGATTGTATTGCCATGACTTGCAAAAGCAGCTTTGATCCCACTGGTTAATTATTTTTGTTGCGTTCTACGAAGTTCCACTTTGTGTACATTCCTTTATCTTTTCTTCACTCAATGTAATCGTCCGACAGTAAAAAAATGTTTTGTTTCATTCTTTGCGAAAATAAATACACTTAGTTATAAAAATCGTGAATTTGTTAAATTTTTCAGATTTCACTCCAGATTTTGACACTTATTAGTTTTTTATGTTTTATTATGCCATTATTAGTCCACGAGATCCGATTCTCAAATCTGATATAATATTTTGATTATATATAGTTTAATTAGTCCGTGAGAGTAGATGGTGTTTCCAAAGCAAGGCATATTTCAATTGGCTGAATCAACATGGCAGCTACTGACTTGGACTGACCAAGGATAAGCCTTTCATGGAGATAAATCATTAATTATCTTCAAAATGTGTTTACATTATCCCAAGCATCCAATTTTCATTCATGCACTGCCTTGGAGGTCCCTCAATATGCATGCAAAGTTTCAGGCCATTAGGTTTTTTTCTTTTTTGGAGTGATGGAGGATGCACCCACACTGACACACACTGACATTTATTAGTATAGATTTATAGATTACATGCTCAGCAATTAGTTTTTAGATCCTTGTGGAGGATCTCTAAGTCTTACGTTGTTGTTCTTCATCTTCTTCTTGTGGACTTTTTTGTTTCACAGCCTACAGTTTTCATCGAAACTTCCTGAAACTTGGCATATATATATATATATGTAAAAATACCCTGCGCAGACAGTAACCATCTCCGATTTTGAAAATTCCTCTGAGAAAAAAAAGTTATGACGTCAAAATATCTCTGCTTATGGAAATCGCCTAAAAAATTATCTCCGAAACTAGGCAAGCTTTTTGAATTCTGTTTGCGGGAATCGGACAGGGCATTAGCAGAGATGAATTACCGCACACATGATACATCACTATGATGTCATATCAATTTTTATGGCGTCATTCCTATTTTTTGACATTTTTTGTTTCACAGCCCAGAGTTTTCATTAGATCTTCGTGAAACTTGCCATGTATATGCAGAAAGCCCACACGCAGGCAGTAACCATCTCCGATATTGGAAATTCTACCTATAAAAAAAGTTGACGTCATAATATCGCCGCGAATGGAAATCGCCGATACCATTATATCCGAAACCAGGCAAGCTGTTTGATATTTTGTTTGCGGGAATCAAGCTGGGCATTAGCACAGATAATTTATCACAAACCTGATACATCACAATGACGTCATATTTGTTTTTATGACGCCATCATTAAGAGGACGAGGATCTTAGCTCATTTGAGCTTGTTTTAATTGAGGGAAGGGGTATGAGGAGGGTGGAGCACTCTCCCCTGGGAAAACCCTCATATTGTTACTTTTCTTTCTGCTTTCTAACATGGCACCATATTTCAAATACAACTGCAGGGACAATTGATGGAGTGCATACATCTGCCACGCAATGCCTGATCCAGTAGAACATATTGGGCCCAATATTTTTTTGAAATATGCTATGTATACTTTTTGGCCCCATCTGTCAATGGTGATGAATCACTTCAAAATTTAAAAAATTCTCGTATCCGGATCTGGATTTGGATCTTCAGCAAAATAAAACCAATTTCAAGTCAATATAAAAGGATGAAAATTGAGGATTTTAGAAATTCAATCTTAGTTGTTGACTTTTGGCCTATGCTGACCTTTTAGTCAATGTTGACCACAAAAATAATCGGCTGGTTTAATTCAGTGACCAGAAATATAAACCGTCTTCAAATTTGAAGTCTATGGGATGAAAATTGAGGATTTTAGAAACACCACCAAAGTTGTTGACCTTTGGCCTATGTTGACTCTTTTGTGAAGGTTGACCACAAAAATAATTGGTGGTTGAAATCAGTGAACTGATATGAAAATCCTGTTCAGATTTCTAGTCAATCAGCTGAAAATTGAGGATTCTAGAAGTTTGAAAATTAGTTGACTTTTGGAAGGTGTTGACCTTTTCACCTTAAAAACAATAGGCTTCTTGCTTATGACATACTCTAACATATGGTGAAGTTTCCTGACGATCGGTGTAAAATTGTGACCTGTTAGGCGATAAACATAAAAACAAACAAACAAGAAAAAGATGTCGTGCAGATTTTTTGGGTTTTTTTTGCACACATTGTTGAGGCTCTTATGAGAGCGAACACACAACGCACATCAAGGGGGGCAGGAGACAAAAGGGGTGGGAGAGGGAAGGACAAAACAGTGGGGAACAGAGACATTAGGAGATCTGTGGAAGGGCGAGGGATGGGGCAGGGAACACGGGGTATACAAGATGGACACTACAGGGACTTTCAGGAAGGAAAGCAGGGAATTTGAAGGAGGTGGGTTTGGGGTGGATTAATGGGGGTAGACAAGATCATAGTTTTGGATGGGGAAAGATAAGAGATGGTGGTGAACGGCTGTTTTGAAGGCCTGGAGGGAAGAATGGGATTGAAGAGAGTGTGGGAGTTTATTTATTTATTTATTTATTGTTGTTGATTTAAATTTATTGTTGATTGAATTCAGTGACCTGATCTGTGAATCCTGTTCAAATTTCTAGTCAATCGGATGAAAATTGAGGATTTTAGAAATTCGACAAATTTGTTAACCTTCGGCCTATGTTGACCATTTGACCTTTTGACCTCAAAAACAAGAGGCTTCTTGCTTATGACGAACTCCACCTTGTGGTGAAGTTTAGTGAAGATCGGTTTAGTATTATGACCTGAAGGCAGGAAACAGATAAACAGATAAACACACAGACTGACAGACAGAATAACAAAATCGACCGACCAATATACTTGAAAAACTTCGATATTTGCAAGTAACAAACAAACAAACAAACAAACAAACAAACAAACAAACAAACAGAATATCAAAATTGACTGACCAATATACTTGAAACAACTTCCATTTTGCAAGTAACAGAGACAGAATAACGCACGCAACCAACCAATACACCTGGAAAAATCTTTGATCTTCTCAAGTAACAAACACAGACAGACAGACGGGTGAAAACATAACCTCCTACCATCTTCGGTGACGGAGGTAAAAAATAATTTGGGGATGATACATTGTGGAAAACTTTTGTTCTCACAGGTTAATCATAACCTTGCTTGGATTATGCATGGTACTCTTTACTCCACACTAAAAGGTATCTGGACTTTGGGAAAGCAGGAGGTGAATGTGCTCACGATCCAGTTTACTTGAACACTAAACATCTTGTTTAAAGTTGGACGAAATGTTTTTTCTGTTGAAACTATGTTCAGGAATAAAAGTTTCACATAATTAAGCACACCAAATGAGTACAAAGAAATGATTTGTGTGCTAGTTATTTGGCACGAGTTTATATGAAGCTAACCCATTTGAAGAAGAAAAAAAAATCAGCATGAGGCTTACCATGGAATATTCGGAAATTGGATGATAAATATGTGAAAAGAGAACAACAGCCACACAAATGTAAATCTGTTACGTGCACCGAGAGTTCATACATCGATGGAATGTATTGCTAGAATGTTATTAAAAATTTATTGCATGAGAAAACAAAGTTAACTTCTGTTGCTTCAAGTGTAATGTTTCCTAATGGAGTAGCTATCAGTATTTACAATTGGTTCACTATTATCAAGACTTTACTAATATATCTCACTATGACCTGTTCAGATCAGCTAATCCAAACTTTTACTTGTTTTAACTTTTGAAAATGTATTTGGTGAGAAAGCAACATTGTCTGATTGTTTGGTTCGCTTCATTTTACTGGTGTAACTGCCACAAAGGACCAGCAAACACAAAGTTTGAACAGAAGTTTATTTTTGTACGCAGTGTCTTTGCTCAAGGGAAAGTTAGAACACAGAACGGTTCAGGATTTAACAGAGCAGAAAGAACAGTAAAAAAAAAAAAAAAAACAGACAAGACACAAACATACCGACAGCAGGGTTGAGGGACAAAAGAGGGAGAATTGGAGAAATAAACGATGTTAGAGGACACAGGGTGAGCAAGATGGATACATTTGCAATGTCTCAATCACAGAAGTGGAAGGAGAATCTTGAAAGCCAGAAATATGTAGGCTTTGGGAGGATTGATAGTGGTCGAAGAGATCGTGGTTGTGGATGGGAAGGGGGGGGAGGGGGTGACTTGGGATGGTGGTGAACAGCTGTCTTGAAGTCCTGGATGGAAGCAAGAGATTGAAGAGACTGAGGAAGTTTGTTCCACAGGCAGGAAAAAAAGAGGAATGAGTGGAGGTGGGCAGTGATTTTGGATTTTGGGAGTATCACTAGAAGGGTGTTGGACCGTGCACCCTGAATAATCCTGGAGGGAGAAGAAGAGGGTGGGGGGTGACAGAGCACAGAAAGAGCAGAGGGTGCAAGACCAGAAAGGAGGCAGTAGAAGACAGAGAGACTACATCGTAAAGTGATAGAACCAGAGAGTCAAGTTCATCGTTTGGACATTCCAATCATTTTGAAGGCCTTGATTTCCACGGTGTCAATCTAAGCAAGGTTTGAGGCAGGGCCACCAGCCCGGAGGGGAGAGCAGTACTCCATCAAGCTGTGGATGAAGACCTCAGAATTAGATAACAGTTCGGATGTGCTGAGGAAAGACTTTGCATGATGGAGGCTGCCCAATCAGCCAGTGTCTGGCTTTGGAGGCAAATTTCACCATGTGGTTTTCCCAAGAAGAATCATGGCTGATAGTGAGGCCCAAAAATTTGAGTGACTGAGCTTCCTTCTCAAAGGGGATTCTTAGGTAGATGTGAGGGGGATTCTAAAAGGGGATTCTTAAGTAGGTTCCTCAGATGATCTTTTGAGAGAGACAGAGGGAGAGTGTCAGATTTGTCAGGATTGAATAACATACAGTACTGTATTTGAAGTATTTGACCAGCTTATGATTCTGTTAAAGTCTGCAAAGATTGAAGAGGATGATGCTAAGAGGCAGATCCAGGAATTTCAAGACAGGAATGAGGGAGGAGGGAGGGAGGGACACCAGGCCATAGTGCTGAATGAGGGGTGGAGGGCGGCGTTTGGGAGTCCTCCCCCAGGAAATTTTGAAAAGTTGATCATCCGAAACGCTATTTCCTGCATTCTTGGAAGTTTTCTGCAGTTCGTTGCATTCTTTCCTGGCCCAACAGTTCAGCAGATTTGCGATGACTAATGCGCCAAAGTGGCAAACTCACTAAGCCGATCATTAGTTTAAAAAAGGCCTGTGCACACCCGTAGTGGGAAATTATGCCATTGACCGACTGTGTGCTGTGCGAAGCCCGGTACCGCCATGTGCCGAGGTTGCGAAGCTTCGGGCAGCGGGTTCTCCCCACAAAAGACATCAGATAGGACGGTGGATGTGAATTATTTTATTACTCGGAAATATATAGATGGTGTTTTGGAATCGATGGTGCTTGTGTTTCCGAATGAAAATGTTACACACATCATGTGGGGACATGGGAAGTCATGATTTATGTACATGAAGGCCAGAGATGCCATCCAAGTTTCTCCCACGGAATTTCTTAGGTAGGTCTTCAGTCACTGCAGGCCAGAAAATAAGCATTCAGCCTCACAGCAGCCTACAGGGAGGGTGCATCCAATATGAAGTAGGACTTTGATTGATGGAAATTTCTCTCCATATACCACATGAAAACAATCCTGCAGGCCCACCCTGTTATGCCTCATCTGTAATTCAAGTATGGTCTGTCGCACTGACAGCCAAAAATAAGTCGGTAATCTTCCTCTTTTTCGGTCCTTCCATGACACTCACTCGTTTTGTCTTAAAGAAAAGTTAGTGATATTAAGATAAAATTGATATGATTGATATCTATGGAGATGGCATTGACCAAGTTCGGAAGCACTCTCCACTATCGGGTGGACGAGTCCACTAACGTGCTCGATGACGCAAATCATTGTCAACACCCCTTATCGATCACATTAGTGGAATCGTCCACCGGATAGTGCTGAGCGCATGATAGTGCTTGCAACTTATTCACTGCAACCTGACAGTGTACACACGTGCGTGCGCGCGCGCACACACACACACACACACACACACACACACACACACACACACACACACACACACACACACACACACACACACACACACACACACACACACCACTGATGACGACAATGTGGTGGGCCTTGCTTGGATTGTGGTACTGTACATGCTGAAAAAATGTAAATAAGAGCTGTTTTCCATAATTTGGGGATAAAAATTGGGGTGAAAATATCATTTTGTGTAAAAGTGAAACTGGAGCATATGCAAAGTCTGAATGGGGGGGGGGGTTGAGTGCGCACCCCCTGCACCCCCCACCCTGGATCCGTCCTTGATGTTATGGCTGAGGATGGAGTCATCAGCAAAGAGGTGGAGGATTTTCCAGTCATATACATCATTGATGAAGATTAGGAATGGGACTGGGCCCATGATACTGCCGTGTTTCACTCTAGCCTTGACAAGGAGAGTAGATGAGCAGATCTCATTGAGAGCCACACATTAGCTACGGGTGTAGAGGATATCAGTAAGCCATGTGTGGAGGTGGCCTTGGATGTCATAAGCAGAAAGTTTAGAGAGCAAAGCAGGGTTTCCAGACGGTATCAAATGCTTGAGATATGTCTGGAGAGGTGGTCGTGATCTCATGTCTCTGATTTGAGGCCCTCCATCCATTGTAGAGGGAGCAGAAGCAGCATGCCCAGGGTAGAGTGACCCTGTCTGAATCTGAACTGATGGTCTCAGATCAGGTTGTTGGAGAAAAGGAAGGATTTGATGTCAACTGCAATGAAGGATTTCATGACCTTGCTCATGATTGAAAGTAAGTTGAAAGGTCTGCAGTTAAGGGTATCAATTTTTGCACCATGTTTATGTTATGCAGTGATGTTGGCTGACTTCCAAGCAGATGAAAGATAACCTGGGGAAAAATGATCAAGCAAATAGAGCAGAAAGAGGGTGCAAGAGTTTTAGGACACATGCGCTGATGCTGTCCAGGCCAGTTAAAGAACCATTCAAGGGTTGAGAGAAACTTCACCTTCTCAGGTGAAACATATAGAGTCCAGGAGTAGTTGGGTGCAATTTGGTATGGTGGGTACAAATTAACGAGGGGTTGGGATGGCTGTAGTGCCATTTGAAGTGATGGAAGGGATGGAGGGGGATCACAATTCAGATACAGACCTATAAAAGTGTCACCAAGTTTGAGAGGAGGACATGCTTGAAAGTTGAATCTTTACGTTGGCCATCGATGTTGTTTTCTGGCTACCCTGAGTTGGACCCACACTTGTTGTGGGCATTGTGGAGTGATCTGAGGTTGCCTATGATCAGATTGCCCATCCAGGAAGGGAAGGCAGGTTGTTTCAAGGTATATGCCTCACCGCAGGATTTAGAGTAACATGGGCAGGAGGATGGGTATGATAGCTGAAGATGAGATGGGATTAATCTGTGCATAAGAGAGAGCAGGTTTCTGTAGAAGAAATATCAGGCCAAGTTAATATCAGGGGTGGCAGATATGGGAGACCAGTCATGAATTAAGATGGCAGCTTACAGTCCCTGCAAGTCAGCCAGAGTGAACTGCCAACTCGCAGGCACTGGGGTGAAAGATGTAGGAAATAGCCAGAACGATGTTGACGCTCACAACTACAACTACATGATCAGATGAACCAATTTGAGCAGAGGAAAAACAGGAAAGTTGGTCATTACAAAGTCCAGAAAGAGAGGATTTACCATTGACAGAAATCCAGCTCAAAAAGTTCACAGATACAGTCACAAATCCATTGCTACGGCGTAGTTGCTGGTGAGAGAGGTACGAACACCCAGCCAATTTAGATACACTGAGACAGACATCATGGGTGGCATTAAACGTGAACTTGTTGACGACATGGATAAAAGTCGTGCCCCTGAACCGGGGGGAGTGGTGTGGAGGAGGAGGTGTTGATAGACCGAGTGTTAGTCAATTGGGTAAGTTTTGGGAGGAAACATTCTGCAAAATAAGAATATGAGTAATCGATCATAATGAAGAATGAAGAAAGCCTGGTGTTGGTGTTGTGGTTAGGGTAGCAGCCTGGGATCCAAAAGGTCCTGAGTTCAAGCCCCGTTGGCCGCTTGAATTAATACACACCAGGAGGTTGACTCAGCCTGTCATCCTTCCGAGGTCGGCAAAGTTAGTACCAGTTTACTGGGCCCGGTGTATACCCCGGTTAGAATAGGTGTACCATATCCCTGTGTCGTAAGAGGCAACCAGGGTTGTGTCAGGAAGGGCATCCGGCATAAAACTTGTGCCAAATCATTATGCAGATTATAACGGATGATCCGCTGTGGCGACCCCTAACGGGAGCAGCCGAAAGAAGAAGAAGAAGAAAGAAGATCATAATGAAGAAGGCGAACACATAGGGTGTTCCTGATGGAGAAATAGGGCAAATGAAGCATTGTAAGATGTTATGAAAAGTTAAGTGCAGAATGAGGTTGTACTGCATAATCTCATTAGGTACATTTGTCGAAAAGGTGGATACTTTCTGCAGGTGATCCAAAGTAAAATGGGAAATCATAATTTTTAAGCAACAGGGTTCCAATGAAAGGTTTGAATGGGGATAAAAGTTTTAACTGGAAAAAAGCAGGGGTACCACGAACGGGAAGGGTGAGGGAGAAGTTTACATCAAGGTCACAGTGCTTTAAATCATTTTTCAAAACAAAAGGTACAAATGCTTCCCGCCCCTTATAAATGCTGCAAATACAATTAGAGGTGCCCTGTTCAGCAAGTGTACATCATCTGCCATAGTTTATGCAGAACACTTTGTCGATGGAATACAGTACTTCGCAGATTGCATAATTGATTGAATGTGACTTTGGTCCTCTGAATAGCACAGGCAGGAAAAAAGAGGAATGCTTGTAAAAAAAATTAACTGGTTTTGCTGACTCTAATGAGTCAGTTCTGTGAAGAAATTCTGCTAAACATCAATAGTTTAAATTTTGTTTGGCATTCCCTGTCCCTTCTAACTTTTCTTTCCTCACTTTCTGACCTATACTCCCTTAGATATGCATATATTTGGTCATTGTCCGTCACAAGATGAGTTTTACCTGGTTGGCTGTAGTGTCTGCCAGCAATTCATCAAGCCCCAAGCTCTTCAGGCCCACTATGGTAAGGATTTCAGAAATAAGGCAGATGTGAAACATTAAGCATACCATTCCACCCCAGAGTACCATGTAATAAAAATTAGCTCTTCCCTCTTCCCCCTCTCCCAAAATTTTTATTAATGTTCTCGTTGTTGTATAAACCATGATAACAGAAGATGAAAAGTCTTCTGTTATCATGGTTTATATTCTTACCATGTCTTCTGTTATCATGGTTTATATTCTTACCATGTCTTCTGTTATCATGGTTTATATATCAACAGTCTTTTGGTGTCATGGTTTATATGTCTTCTGTTATCATGCGAGTTATAAACCTTGTTAATAAACCATGACAACAGAGGCCGAACAGTAATATTTCATCATGGTTTATTTCATGTTTTATAACTGCATGTTACCTTCAGTTATGAGAATACCAATTATAATAGTTTTACATTATTTCAGAAAATTCAAGAAAGTAACACTTTTTGAATTAAAGAAAAAGGCAACATTAAGTATGATGATCTGATACCTCTTCGGTGCTTTGTAATGTATCATATTAAAGTAAAACAAAACACATTTCCAAAACTAAGTATTTTAGGATCTGATCATTTTACTCAAATCAGCTTCACAATAGTTAAAACTGCAGAAATTCTGTGAAAATAATCTGTATCTAATTAAAATGTTATCTATATCTAATTTATAATTTAATCGATTTCTAATAAAGTGTAATCTATATCTAATTAAATGTAATCTAAATCTAATGAAAATGTAATCTAATCTAATTTACTTCTTCTTTACTTATTTTCTTATTTTCTTATTAGTATTGTTCTTCTTATTTTTACTTACTTTATTTTCTTTAATTCTGTGGGTTCCTTCTTGGCCTTCTGTTTCATTATAATATTATATATATATATATATATATATATATATATATATATATATATATAATTAATTGTAATCTATATCTACTTTATCATTACCTAATTTACTTAAAGATAAATATAAACAGATACTTACCATGGTCAAAACATTTGGTGAGATTTCCTCTGACATCTTCTTCTGATGATGAAACCTTAATTTCTGAACAATTTACATTCAAATTTATCTTTAAAGAGTGTGATAACAAAAAAGATAAACTATATTTCTTATATATAGAAACATTAGGCAGGATTTATTTTGATGTGCTTCAGGCATCATCTATATATGCTGCCTTCCTAAACCTATGTGAAACATACAAACATACAAATTATGGCAATATTAAAGTATAACAAAACACATTTACAAAACTGGAAGGGCACTTTGGAG
>NC_140970.1:64264440-64269440 GCF_056783735.1 Eptatretus burgeri | reverse complement strand
GTGCGCCCTACACGAGTCCAGCATCGGTGCCCATGAGTGGCGCGAGATGACGGTGATGCGATGGTGGCGAGTTGCGACGGTAAAGGTCATGGCGGTTGTGGTGAAGCGGCGTTGTGGTTGGTGGTTGTTGTTGTGGTTGTGATGGTGGCGATTGGTCCAAAATAAAGATAGTAAAAGAAAAACGGCTATCCTGAAGAGTCGCAGCACGTATAAATGACATGTATTCCCACTAGACAACGGGTTTGGGCCTAACTACACATGCACTTACCGAGATACCTCACCTAAGGGACCTGAATGGTGGTTTGCGAATCTGGTAACCACAACACTACCCCCTTCCCTTTTTTACAGACTCGTCCCGAGTCGTCAAATTTTCGTGTGCCATCATGTGTAGTTTTCCCCTAGTACACTTTACCTACGGATCCCTGAGTGCGACATTCATGGTATTCGTGTCCCCAAAATAAATAACCTGAGGGCTGCGTAACTACCTAAACAAACTCACTCACACGGACGACTTAAATAAAATTGCCGGCGCTAAGACATACATGCCGGGGGCGCACTCATATTTACAGTACATCTTAACCTTAACTTACAAATTTTACACTAAACCATGGCCCAGGATCACTGAACTCTGCAAAAGAAAAGCAGTTAGCAGGGAGCCAGGCTGCCCGCATGCAGTCTCTGGCTCAAAACAATGCAGGTGACAGGGAACGTGGCTGGCTGCTCACACGCAGTCCAAGGCCTTCCCTTTTTACTGAACTCAGTGAACCACAACGGTGCATGGGCTGCACAACGCAGTCTCCGTGCCAGCTCAAGTGGCACACGCAATGAGCACAACGAATGGATGCATGAACGGTTTGAACTGAATGCAGTGAACGCAAACACGGTGCACGGGCCGCCACTGCAGGCCCGTGTTGTAGCTGCCAACAGGGCAGTTCTCGCAGCTTGCAAACTGTTGCTTTGATCCTGGCGCACATGGAAATGAACAGGGGGGGGGGGCAAAGCAAAAATTGAACGGGGCTGGTGAACATGGGCAGTGGGCATGGCATGGCAAAGGTGCAGGCAACACACAGCCCGCAGAAGAAGGCCGCTGCCGGCAAACACAGCCCGCAGATGTACTGGCCGGCACAGGCCTTGAAGAAAAACAGCCAGCAGATGAACTGGCCGGCACAGGCCTTGAAGAAAAACAGCCAGCAGATGAACTGGCCGGCACAGGCCTTGCAGCACAACAACAGCTGCCGATGAAGTTAGCCGGCCTCTGCCTTGCAGCAAAACACGGCCAGCCGATGAAGTTGGCCAGCCTTTGCCGTTCAGTGGAGGTTGGTGGAGGGAGTGCGGTGGTGCTGGCCACTCGGAAGGCGGGCTCGGACCTACCTACCTGTCTCCCTCCCAACCTATCGCCTTTGCCTGTCACTGTACATACCCACTCCCTTAATTTGTGAAAAACCAATTTAGCCCCCACTTATTTTTTTTTGTTGTTTTTATTTTTACTTCCCCACTATAAATCGTCCCCTAACCCCCTTTATCGTCCTTGTTCGGCTAACCTATCCTGTCACCTAGCCTACTCCCAACCCCTACGTTCCCTTCCCGGAGGGGAATAAGGGAGAGCTAACGTCCTGTGTCGAGGCCCAACGAAGCCTCAGAATGGCCTCCCCAGAGTTCGGCGATCTTAACCCAAAGTGGGTCCAGCGGCCCACAACGACAGCGAGGGGATGGATGGTGCGGAGGGGTACATCTCCTAATCTACCCTATCCATTTAACTGTTAAACTACCCCGGGGCTTTCAACAAGCGCCTCTCGCTTAAACTATTGGTTCTAACAACCCAGATTCCCGTCGCCTGTGTTGGTGTCCTCACAATTTCGGGCCTCACCCCCCAATTTTCTCTCCGTGCCCTCACACGGTCTCCTGGCTGGGACACGTGGCTCCCTTTGGCAGGCACGACCCTCTGCCGAATCTCCCGCTATGGCACCCCCGGGCACTACACTGCCTCCGAGCCTACCAGCTCCCTAACACCGGGGAGTTCCCCCCATGGCACCTCCCCTGAAACGCACACGTGGCAGGCCGGCCTCCCGGGCCCCTTTCCGAGGGTCACCCGTGCCCACAACACTGCCCACGCGGCTAATGGCGCCCCGGGCCCCCGCACCAAGCAGGCGCACCCGTGCCCACTACTCTATCCCGGCCCCCCATGGGCCCGTGGCCTACCGCGGCCGACTAGCCTGGTGCCCGGGGTACCCACTCAGCGATACTCACCTTTCGCAGCCACGCTCCCAAGCCCGTCAACAGGGCTCCTGCACCCCTCCAAATGGGTCTCGAGCCTACTTTCCCACCAACAACAAAACGACCTCCATTTTTCAATTTGACTAACCCAGCTAACTCACTTTATACTGACCCCGGGGTCCCTTGGGCGGGAGTCACTCCTACCCCCAATCACTCATCGCACCATGCATTCCCCATTCGCTCCACTCACACAGACCGGCTGGCCTCACTCACTCACCAAGCACATGCTTCCACTTCACTCAGCAACTCTTCAACACACACACCACTGAACTCTGTCATCCTCCTAACTACATCCCCTAACTAACTCGTGCTCCCACGTCGTCCCTTATACTACAGCACGTTCCTTTTAACACTACGTAGCTAAGCTACGTCCCCTCTACACATCCAAAGTCTGTCACTGTCTTCAAAATATCCCATTTTATTTCCCAACCTAAATCTGGCTACAATCCCTCTAACTAATCCATTCCACGGACTCCATGAGGACTTACCCCTGCCCCATGAAGTCGGTCTAACTAAGCTAACCCTTCCCCCTAACTAGTTTCCATCCTGTGCCCAGGTAAGGGGGTCTTTCACCCCTTGCCCAGGAATCCTGTACACCCGAAAGTGAGGCTTGCTTTTTCTTTTTTTTTTTCATGCGCAGCACCTGCGCGGCAACTCAGAGCTCGCGCACTTTACACCTGCCCGTGACGTCATGCAGCTGCACGTGTTCCTCGTCCCTCCTTGGACGGGACCATCCGGCAGAGATACCCCTCCTGCCGGATTCCAACCACACGTGCAGCCATGACGTCACCGTGCGCATAAAAAAAAAAACAAGCCACACGTCTCGAGGGGTTCCCCACGCGAACACATGTGCTCTGCCCGTTGGAGCTTAACACACACGATCGCGTGGAGAACCCGTCCGGTCCAAATCCATTTACCTGCCTAAACTTTGTCCGTCCGCGGGATCGGCAAATCCACCGCGTGCGTTTCCGGACCGGGACTTCACTCTCGCAAGCGAGCACGTGGTGGTCTCGTGCGTTGCACAGCACGAACCGCGTGCTCACTGCTGGGTGAACCCGGCACGGTCCTCGAAACAACTACAGCCGCTACTCGGCTTTCTCTCCTCTGTCGCCGTCTCCGTCGCCATTCCACACACGCATACCTGCGTGTCCACGGCCTTACACAGTCCACACCATCACATTCACACGGGGAGACGCGGCTGCGTGCTCCCGCATGCCAACCGACATCTCCCTCTCATACCGCTCTCTCACACACACGGTCTCCCTGGCACACAGCGACCTTGCACACGGCCGTTCACTCACGCGTGCCTCACTACTCACACAAACCATACTACTCACACGTGGTGCTCTATTCACTCGCGGTGCCTCATCCACACACCGTGCCTCACTCATACACGCGGGGGCACTTAACCGCGGTGCCTCATCCACACACCGTGCCTCACTCATACACGGCGTGCTGGGAAGCACGCACTCCAGCACCATCGCCACCACACCACTCACACACGGGGTCGCTTCCACACACGGGGACGCACTCACACCTTGCACCACACACACAGGGACAACCACACTGGGGATTCGTGTCCCCACAAGGGTCTCCGGGGCCTCTATACCCCCCAAGCTCTCCGTGCACCCGTCCACAGCACTCGTCCCCTTAACCTCGCAAAGCACGACCGAACTCACCTGGTCGTGACTCGCCTCAAGGGGGCATACTCCCTCCCCTCGTTCCTGGAGGAGGCCATCCAGGTGCTCGCACCGGGTCCCTACACGCTCCGCGAGCTCAACCCCATTGTCCTCCACTACCTCCGTGTGTGCGTGCGCGTCACTTACCCCGTCTTCATCGTGTAGTCTTCCCTCTATCGTTCCCATCTCCCGTGTCTCTGCCAACTCTTCACCCTTTACCTCCCTTGTCTCAACTATTATTTCTGTTGTCGTCACCTCGTGTCTCGTCTCACACGTTTTGGTCTCCCCATTTAATTTTTCCCTCTTGGTCACCGTCGCGACCCTCGCCCAACACGTTCCACGAATTATTTTTTCACCCGCCTCCACCGCGGGCCTGTCAGCCGTTGCACCCCCACCCAGCTCGTTTGATCCCACACGTGGAGTCGCCATTTTTATCTCCCCGGTCACGGCCTTCATGCCCGCCTGCAGGCTTCGGCCCATGTTCTGCGTCTCACCCCGCAGCTTTTTCATTTCTTCCTTCATGTTTGCTTCCATTCCGTTTATTTGCTTGTTCATTTCGTTTTTCATTTCATTTGTATTTGTATCCATCTTCTCGTTCATGCCTTTCATTTCGTTTTTCATTTCATTTGTGTTTGCATCCATTTTTTGTGTATTCGCATCCATCTTTTCGTTCATTGCCGCCAGCATGGCTGTAAGCTGGGCCATGTTGGATGCACTCAGCTGAGCCGTTTCGGCAAGGGTTGGGGAAGGGTCTTGGTGGAGAGGGGGGGGGGAGGTGTCATACACCGCGGCCGCTGCCGCACCCACCTCGGGCCCTGGGTTCAGTTGGGCGAGTCCGTGTTCCTGCACAATCAACATTTCCTGCTCGGGGATTCCATCCTGGACCATGGACTCTACATTATTACACATATACATTTCTAATACCCCCGGCTCCCGCTCGCCTTGAGACGCCATCTTGCTTCTCGTGAAGGGTTAATTTGCTCGCTCGTAATTTGGAGGGAATCGGGGGTCGCTTCTCTCACCCCTGGACCGATTCCCGTAAATTTG
>NC_140970.1:64219440-64251940 GCF_056783735.1 Eptatretus burgeri | reverse complement strand
GCACAACCTCCTCCTCTGTTGGGATGGCAAGTTTGCAGTGTGAGAAGTGTATCCAAGCAGGCTTACCTTCACACTTTACGGCAGTTGGGGTGGTCAGCAATACTTGAAACGGTCCTTTCCACCATGGTTCCAAGGCCGTTTTCCTTGTAAAGTGCTTTATCAGTACGTAGTCTCCTGGCTGGAAGGTGTGATACGGCCTTTCCACTGGCTCGGGTAAGGCCTCCTTCACTCTCGTGTGTATCGTCCTCGCGATCCTGGAGAGCTGTTTACAGAATGTCAGCATGTTTTCATCCATCATTGCAATACTCAATTTGTTTATGTTGGTGGGAGCAGTCACGGGAAGCCGCATCGGCCTTCCCATTAGTATTTCATGAGGGGATAACCCTGTCTTCCGGTTCACTGTGGATCGCATGCTCATTAGTGCCAAGGGTAATGCGTCTGGCCACTTCAGCCCTGTTTCCATTGTTAGTTTCGCCAGCTTGTTCTTTAGGATACCGTTCTGTGTTTCCACGCCGCCAGCTGACTGTGGGTGATAAACACAGTGAAATGCCTGTTTTATTCCCAGCGCTTTACACGCTGCCTGTGTTAGTTCCCCCGTAAAGTGTCCCCCTTGGTCACGTGATATTTTATGAGGGATGCCAAATTGGCAGAAGAAGCTTTTCAACAAGTGCTTCACAACGGTGGCAGCATCTGCCTTTGTACATGGGTATGCCTCGACCCATTTAGTGAACATGTCTACCACTACCAAGACATTTCCATATCCGCATGATGGCGGCATATTTATAAAGTCTATTTGTAGATGCACAAAAGGACCCCAGGGGGCCGGGTGGGCTCCCAGCTGCCCTATCTGATCACTTCTGTGTTGGTTGTGTTGTTGACATACCTGACAAGTTTTACAAACCCCTTCTGCTATCTTCCCAATCCCTGGGGCATACCATGATTCTTGTACTTGTCTCACAGTCCCCCTCTTGCACACATGTCCTTTCAAATGGGCCATGCGTGCAAGCCACGGAAGGATTTCTACAGGTGCTATTACCTTCCCACTGTTTGACCAAAGTCTGTCGCCATCTGCTACTCCTGCTGCTTGCCACTTATCATGGTCCTCCTGTGTTGCAGCGGCTTGGATTGCAATAATGTCTGACAAGCTGCATTGATCCAGCTTGATTTGCTCCTTCGCCAATCGTGCTGGCATTATCGAAGGCAAAGGCAGACTAGCCGCCTCTTTTGCAGTTTTATCTGCTTTATCATTACCTTTGTCAATGTCAGTTGTCAGCTTCTGGTGTGCACGCCATTTAATAACTGCGACTTCCGCTGGCAGTGTAATGCTTTTCAACAGCTCGGAAACCAAACTGCCATTTTTTATTGGTGTTCCTGCAGAGGTGAGAAACCCTCGCATTTTCCATATCGCACCTTTGTCATGGACAACACTAAAAGCATAGTTCGAGTCAGTATATATAGATTCACCGCAGAATCGACAGACAGCTCACAGGCCCTAATAAGGGCACACAATTCCACCTGCTGGGCGGAAAAATGAGAAGGCAGACAGGACGCTTCAATTAATTTGTTACCTGTACACACAGCGTATCCTGCATGCCCCGAACCATCTAGTCCTCGATATGCCGAACCATCAACAAACAAGGTGAGGTCCGGTCGTTCTAGTGGTTGATCTTTTAGATCCGGGCGTACAGTGGATACTTCCTGGATCGCCTCCGTGCAATCGTGTGGGTCACCGTCATCCTCCGTTGGCAGCAAAGAGGCTGGATTAAGAACGTTTCATCTTTCAATCTGTAGATTCGGTTGATGTAGGAGAGTCGTCTCATACTGCATCAAACGTGTATTGGTTAAATGTTGTGTTTGTTTTTGTGTGAGCAAAGCCGCAATACAGTGGGGAACCCTTAAAACAAGAGGGTGCCCCCATTACAATCTCTGCCGTGCGCTTAACTGCATAACTGGCTGCGGCCACTGCTTGTAAACAAAGAGGTAGGCCGCGCTCGACCGGGTCCAGCCTTCGACTGAAGTATGCGATTGGTCGTTGGCGGTCACCGTGCGTTGTGTTAGCACAGCCTGTGCAAATCCCTTTGTTTCATGAGAGTAAAGGAAGAACGTTTTGTCATAATCTGGTAGCCCCAGAGCGGGGGCCGCCGAGAGTGCGGCTTTCAGTTTTGTAAAGCATTCCTCCATCTTCTCATTCCACGCAATTTGATGTGGCTGTTTTTTTCCTACCACAACATACAGTTCCTTAGTCATAATTGCATAATCAACAACCCATTGTGTACAGTAAGTTGCCATACCGAGGAATCGCATCAGCTCCTTCTTTGTACGAGGGCGGGGAACTTCCGCAATCGAAGTTATCCTCCCTTTGTCCAACTCCCTCTTTCTGTGTGAGATGTGGTGTCCCAGATACTTAACCCTTTCCTGGACCATTTGCAGTTTGTCCTTGTTTACCTTGTGGCCTTTTCTTGCTAACGCCCGTAGCAGCTGCAGCGTATCTGTTGCACACGCTGCTTTGTTTGGGGAGCAAATTAGCAAGTCATCCACATACTGTAGCAGCACTGATTTACCTTCGAAAACAACATCTTCTAGATCCTTGTGCAGAGCACGCGAAAATAATGTTCGACTATCTGCAAACCCTTGGGGCAACACTATCCATGTGTACTGACGGCCTTTGTACGTAAAGGCAAATAAAAACTGTGATTCCTTATCAATGGGTACGCTAAAAAACGCAGAACATAAATCGATGACTGAGAAATGGGTGGAGCTAGCGGGAATAGATGTTATCAGTCCCTCTACACTAGGTACCACAGGGTGAACACCTTGAATTATCTCATTCACTTCTCGCAGGTCCTGGACAAATCTCCATTTATCCTTCTGTGGCTTTTTCACGGACTTGTAGTTTCCACAATTATACCCTGTTCCCTCAAGGACTTAATTACTGGTGCTATACCAGCCTCTGCCTCCTTACAGAGAGGGTATTGGTGCACATTTGGCCAAGGCATTCCCGGTTTGAGTTTAACCACGAGGGGTGTTGCCCCAATGATTCGACCCACATTATTGTCATGTTTGGTCCACAATTGTTGTGGGACCTCTCCCATCAAATTTTCCACCTTTTCTATCGTGTTCTTCATCTCCAATGCCTTTTCACGCTTTGGTGGTAAATTAACCTCTTCCACCAGTCCTTGTATCTCCTTTTCTAGAAAATCACAAATCCATCCTTCGTTATTCTCCAGCCTATGCACTTGCCAGTGCAACATTGTTTCTGTGCAGCTCACTGGTGCCTCCTGTAGGCGATAAACCATAAATCCCAAATCCTTTGGGTGATATCCCTTTGCTGTAGTCATTGTTGCATGTGAGGTTACTCCCGGCGGATACTTTGTCAACTGTTTTTGCTCGTCTGTGAGCTTAACCTCCATTGCGATGCCTTCCTTCCCAACCATTAGGCTGCAAAGCAACAAATCATTGCGTGTTTCCAAATGTGGAGCAATTTTCTCCGCAAATTCAGTATCATTCCCTCCCGCATCAAAATAAATTATACAATGTGGAGGATTATAATACGTGTGTATCGTCACTTGTGCATTGTCTAGCCACGTTTGCATTTCCTTATTCTCGTCTAAGATAGCATCTAGACATATCAAAGCATTTCTAATCGGTTCCTTTGGCAGTCTCCACCAATAAACAATCTGGTGCGGTGTCATCAGGAGCATCATTGCTTAATGTGTCTTATCCCGGGGAATATCAACATAAACCCTTTCTTACGTGCATGCTATCGTGCATCCTAGCTTACACAACAAATCTCTACCGAGCAGGTTTACTGGCGTAGTGGTTGTGAGAAGAAAGGCATGTTTCTCTTGCAAAGGTCCGCACCGTACTGGTAATTGTGTTGTTGCTTTTAGTGTCTGTATCTTACCCCCTAATCCTACTACTTGTACTTCAGTATTGGATTTTTCAACTCCTAGCTGTTCCTTCGCTGCAATAGTGGAATGAGTGGCTCCCGTGTCGACTAAGAAAGGAAGCTTCTTACCTGAAACATCCAGAGTGTAGGTCGGCGCCTCTGTTGGTGTTAGTGTCAGCATCGCTCCCTGCAACACGGGTCCACCCACGGTGTGTCAATATGACTTACGACCCTGCAGCCGTCTTGATCCACCGTCTTGTTGAAACCCCGGTCGTCCTTGAGGGCAGTTCCTTCACCAATGTCCTTGCTTCCCGCACTGGAAACATTCCTGCGGTGGCGCTGTCGGTTGTGCTTGAGGGCAGTTCCTTCGCCAATGTCCTTGCTTCCCGCACTGGAAACATTCCTGCGGTGGCGCTGTCGGTTGTGCTCGGCTTTGGCCTGCTGCAGTTCTCGAGCGGGTCAGTAGTGGCGATCGTGTCCAACCTTGACTTTTCCCTACTCGTTTCTTGGGTTTCCCTCTGTCCGGTGCCACCGGCGGGGGTCTTTGTTGGATTCTCATTCGGCGGTCCCAATGTCTAGCCGCTTCTTCGTCTTCTAAGTCTGTGTCATCTTCATCGAGTTCCCACTTTCTCCAATCTTTATTCTTCCTTTGCTCTGCCACTTTGTCTAACAATACCATTTGGAACACCTCCTCTTTAATTTTTGTTTTTGCGCTCTCCTTTAATTCTGACCGGGTTGAACATTGGTCGGCAGCTGTACAAATCTCAGTTGCTGGTCTTGCCTGCCAGCCCAGCATTACATACTTCAACTGCTTCTTGATTTGGGGTCTGAGCCCTTCCATTAGGAAGTTAGTCAACGCTCGCTGTGGTATCTCTTGTTCAACTTGAAAACCCCCATATTGCAAAAATGCCTGCACTAATCTATGCATGAATTCGGACGCCCGTTCCCCTTGACGTTGCTTTGTTTCATAGGTCAGGTCAGGTATGGGAGCATGTGCCAGAACAGCGCGTCGCTGCGTCCACTTTCCGCCGATACTCCAGGGGCCTCCGTCTCGCCATCCCCCAGGCAGATGCCAGGCCCATCCCCATCTCCTTGAGATGATGGTCAACCTGTTGCAACCATGAGGCACGTGGTCGGCCCACTGGCCTCCTCCACTCATGAGACTCCCTCGCTGAGAGAATCTGGTGAGCAGGATCAGCCTCAGGAAAACGAGCCACATGTCCATACAGCCGCAACTGACGCTCACGGACTATGCAGGCAACAAATCTCATCCTAGTCTCTTTCAGCAACCGCTCGTTGGACACAAAATCCGACCAGCGATAGCCAAGGATTCTCCGAAGAGACCTGGTACCAAAGGAATTAAGTCTCCGTCTCAGATCCTTGGTCAGAGTCCAAGTCTCGCACCCATAGAGCAAGACTGGAAGTACCAAGGACCTGAAGACTCGGACTTTCGTCCTCCCGCACAGGTACCGGCAGCGCCACACCCCATGATCCAGTGAATCCATGACTCCCCAGGCCCGACGCAGACGTCTATTGACCTCTGACTCGCAGCCAGCAGAAACATGAATATCACTGCCAAGGTAAGTGAATCTCTCCACGACCTCAACATCCTCACCACAAACAGACACAGACAGGACAGCAGCATCCAAGATGTCACCGAAAGCCTGGATCTTAGTTTTGACCCAAGACACCCGTAATCCCAACGGCTCCGACCCCTCATTCAGCACCTCGAGGGCCCCCAAGAGGATGTCTAAAGTCTCCGCAAAGATGACTGCATCATCTGCAAAATCAAGGTCCGAGATCTTGACATTCCCAAACGATGCACCGCAACTTGATCTCTCCGACATCCTCCCTAGAATCCAGTCCATACAAGTGCTGAAAAGTGTGGGGGCAAGTACACATCCCTGACGAACTCCAGTAACAACTGGAAATAAGTCAGAGATGGTACCACCACACTTCACAGCACTCTCAGTACCAGAGTAGAGTTCAGACATCAGATCGATCAGTTTTGGTGGCACCCCACGAAGACCAAGAATCCTCCAGAGGACATCCCGATTCACTCAATCGACCGCTTTACAGAGATCAACATAGGCTGCAAGCAGCCCCTGCCGAAACTCTCGTCTGCTTTCGGTGAGGACACGAAGTGCAAGGATACGGTCAATCGTTGACCTCTTTGGTGTAAAGCCTGACTGCTCTGGACGCTGGTGCTCAAGCAGATGATGGCGAACCCTATCAAGAATTATCCGAGCAAAGACCTTGCCCGGCACTGAGAGCAGCGTCACCCCTCGGTAGTTGTTGCAGTCTTGGCGATCACCCTTCCCTTTCCGGAGAGGGACAACAAGGCCCCTCTTCCAGTCAGTTGGGATGATGCCTGTGTTCCAGGCAGAGCTCAAAACTGCATGCAACGACGAGTGCAGCATTTCCACCAGCCTTGAGAAGTTCAGCATGGTTGCCACAGTTCCCTGGAGCTTTGCCCCGTTTCAACTGGTTCACCGCAGCCCGTGTTTCCACAAGCGAAGGTGGACCACAGTTGATTCGAGGGTCAGCAACAGGGATTGTAACACCCTTGACGTCCAACTCGACAGCTGGGGGATCAGCCTGGTACAACCGCTCAAAGTAACCGGCCCAGCGGGCCTTCACTTCAGACTCCTCTGTCAAGAGCCTACCTCTCTCTGCTCTAACTGAAGTGCTCCGAGGGATGGGCTTGGATGAACGCAATGCGCGAATTCCCCTGTAAGCGGGACGAGAATCACCTGTCCACAGGTGATGCTCTACCCCCTCACAGATTCCTCGCACATAGGCCTCCTTGTCCGCCCTCAGTGCACGTACAGTTTTACGCCTCAGCTCCCTGAACAGCTCAGCTCTGCCATTCAGCCTGGCCCTGCGACTCTGGTCAATGGTATCCAGTGTCCCTTGAGAGACAAAATTCTTCTTTGCCCTGCGGTGAACTCCAAGGCATCCACCGGCAACATCAAGGACGGTGGTCTTGAAGGCGCTCCACAACTCTTCAGGACCCCCCAAAGCACCCAGACCCCCCAAGTGTCCACTCACCCTGTTTGCAAACTCCTCAGCTACTCTCTCATCCCTGAGCTTGGCAACATCCAGCCTAGGCTGGGATGGTACCATTCTCCAGGATTTAAGGTGCAGCTTTAGAGTTGCTACAACAAGCCTGTGGTCAGTATTGAGGAACTGAGCACTCCGGTCGACCCTGCAGTTCTGGATCATCCTCCAACGACCGTCAATGAGGACATGGTCAATCTCCTTTGCCACACCGCCAGCGTTGGAATACCAAGTCCAGCGATGAGCTTGTGGGCGCTGAAACCATGAACCAGCCACCCTAAGTCCATGACTTCTTGCAAAGTCAAGGAACTTAGTGCTATTCTGGTTCATAGTTCCTGACCCATGGGGACCAACACACACCTCATAACCATCCCTATCAGTTCCAGTCGATGCATTGAAATCCCCCAAGACGAGAAGTGTATCTCGTCTGGGGCACTGATCAACCACAGACTCGAGTGTGGCGTACAATGCATCCTTCACGGTGAGATCACTCGCCTCAGTTGGAGCATAAACAGAGACCAGGGAAATGACACCTAAGGAGTGGCGAATCCTTAATCTCATAATACGCTCGTTGACCGGTGTTACCTCAATTATCATTGGGGTCAGCTTATTGGACACAGCTACAGCAACTCCTTGGTTATGGTAACCATCAGAGCGACCAGACCAATAGTAGGTGTAACCACCCACCATTATCTCGCCGCAATCCGGTCTCCGAACTTCAGAGAGAGCTGCAATCCTGATGTCCAAACGCTTGAGCTCAGATGATAACAGAGACAGGTGATCATCCTCTCTTAGGGATAGGACATTCCAGGCACCCACCCGAAGGGACCGCCCCAGGTTAACCCAAGGAGACCGCCGTCTGGTGGACGACACCTCAGCACCACTCCGACACACTCTCCCGCAATCTGACCCAGGGATGTTACCCCGTGGTTTCCCTCCTATCATCAAAGATTGGGGGTCCCGAAGGCTTTGCCCCAATCCCGTCATCCGGTGAGCTGCCCTGCGAAGGGAAGCTGCACAGGAGGTACTCCCACGGAGTGGGTTTTCAGATTTTTTTGCGTTTTTGCGTTTTGCGGAATGAAGGGTTTTACGGTGGCCGGAGTGCAAATCCTGCCACCAACCTCCTAATAAGAAGTGACCCAACTGCAGGAGGACGTCCGCAGACACAGTTGGGCACTAGATATGGATGGCCGTTGGCTCACAAGGAGCTCCTCCGCCCTTTGACAGGTTTTGTTTTTAATCTTGCTGGGTGTCCATATCCAAACACCCTCCTCACCAGAAAACCTGGTGGGAGAGACGGTTTAGTCGCCGACAACCCGACCATGGAACAGGTTAGTACAGGTTTACATGGTACCTGTAGCAGGTCACAGATCGAACCTGACCTGACTGACGATCTTATCCAAATCTTATCCCATAGATCTTATCTTATCTTGTATCTTATCTTATCTTATCTTTCATAGATCTTATCCCAATCTAGCACTGCCGGTCGCATCGCGCTCTCAATTCCATCATAGAGGAGCTGACGCGCAGTCCGCCTCTCTGCAGCAGTCCATGTCGTTGCTCCCTGTGGCTCTTCCTCTGACCAATTGCCATCTTGTTTAGCCCTTTTCCACACAAATGGCGACAGCACTGCATGGCATAATACTCCAATGTCTCTATGTGAGCAGCGGTGTGCCTCAACCCACTGCACTATCAATTCCTTTGTTGCTCCTACATTCCCTCTCAGTTCTAGCACTCGTTTCTTCATTGATCTCAATTCACTTTCTCTAAATGGTCTGTACACCGATTGAGCTGGCCCTCCTGGCCCTGCTGGAATTATTTATTGGACCGGGTAGGCAGAGGCTGTGGCCAGCAGTCCCATAGCTCTCAGGTCCGGATACAAACTTGGTGTGCTATTCACACACGCAGGTGGAACACTTGCATTGTTTCCCTGGTCTTCCCACCTCTGCACTGCAGTTACAGGGGCGGGAAGATTTCCCTTTACTTGCATCCCCTTAGTTTGTGCTCCAATTTTCTCGACTTTTTGTTCCACTAATTTTCTAGCCACCTCATTTACCTGTAGGGCTTCCTCCTCCCACATGTCATATGCTCGCATGTCTGGCTCAGGTTTTACTTTATCATTCATTCGATGTTCTAGTCGGCATGATAGGTTATCTATGATTTCTGATCTTAAAGAACCCCATCTTGGGAATGGGTGTGGATCCCCCTTTGTCCACTTTTGCCACAATGCCAATTGGGTGCATGACTTAGGTCCATATTTTTCATGCATCAATCCCGTGGCTGTATTCGGGGGTGGGGCATCTTTATCCACTTTTGGCTTTGACGCCTTATTTCCCATATTTCCTTATTTCCCTGATCCTTCCTAGAGTTTTCTTGGGCCGGGTTAGTGTTTTCCGCCTGGGGTGTTCCTTCACACTCTCCCAATGCACACTTCCCGCTCCCTCAACCTCCCAACGGAATATTTTGGGTTGGGTCAGGGGTTTTCACACCTTTCCCTCCCCTCAATCTCCCGTTCGGATCCTGGCCCTGGCGTATTCTTGGGTCTCCCCCACGGTCTCCCAATGGAGTGTCCTGGGGTTTCCCTCAACTCTCCAATGGGCCCTTACCTTCCCGGGTACCTCTTTCCGATGTGCAAATAAAACTCCTTCTGCCCTGGTTCGTTTTGTAAGGGCAAGGACAGATCTCAGAGAGCAGCGAGTATCCCCAGTGTGAGAAAGGAGGCAGCTTTCTTACCTTTTCCTTAAGCTGGCCGGCTCTTTCCTCCTTTGTCTCACCAGGGCTCTCGAGCTCCTCCTCGATCCGGCTTGCCCCTGCTCGCTGCGCCAATTGTTGAAATCCAGGTGAGGTCCACAATTATTAAGGTCAAGCTTTGTTCCCACCGATCTTGGTAGAGAAGGTTTTATTACACATCAGACATATGCATATGGAGACAACAGGCTTTGAACACAATAGTCCACCCAGCCTAATCCTCTGGTGAGCTGGCTTTCGGTACTGCCTTATATTCAGTTTACTGTGACCTCTGAATGACTGCTTGTCAAAGAGGATTTGTTACCATTCATTAGTTTTTTAGCATTCTCCTGCCAGTACTGCTGATAAGAGAGCACAGAGAGTACAGAAACAGCTCCCTTCCTTCCCTTATCAGGATTTGCAAGGTAGCCTCCTACATTTTGTTGGGCTTTAGCAGTTCTGGGCAGTAATCCAACAGATTCCAGGCAGCCCAGCTGCCTGGTCAGAAAGGCCATTCCAGTTAGTCAACAAGGCCAGCTGTAGTGTAACAGTGCCAGCCCTTAGGCTGGCAAAACAAGTTCTTTAACAGTGCACAGATAAACATTGGGAAGATTTATCCTTTCCCTATTTCCAATTAACTCAAGAGTTTAACAAACCACTAAAAACATGTTTGGTTGCTGTTAGAGTACATTCAATCCCCGACAGTAGTATATTGCCATCATAATGGTGAGAAAAAGACAATTAACAAAGGAAGACAGACAGACTATTATAACCCTTAAAAGTGTTGGTCTTTCCTTTGGAGAACTTGCAAAGAAAGCCAAGGTATCAGTGAGTACAGTTTCCGACACCATCAAAAGGCACTTTGGAATTGGAGGAAACTCTGACAGGAAGAGGTCTGGCAGATCCAAAGCCACAAAACAATCAGAAGACAAGTTTCTGAGAGTCAACGGCTTGCGAGATAGGCGGTTCACAAGTCAGCAGCTTCAAGCACAGCTTAACACTGGTCGAAGTAAACAAGTCTCAGTTTCAACTGTGAAGAGAAGACTTCGAGCTGCAGGTTTGACAGGTCGAGTGGCAGGAAAAAAGCCATTGCTAAGATGGCAAAATATGAAAAAGAGGCTTTTCTGGGCCATGAAGCACCACCAGTGGACTACCTAAAACTGGAAGGTCTTATGGACCGATGAATCAAAATTTGAAATCTTCGGTTCATGACGCAGGGTTTTTGTATGCCGTTGAGTAGGCGAAAGGATGGTTCCTTAGTGTGTGACACCAACTGTCAAACATGGAGGTGGAAGCGTGTTGTTCTGAGGCTCTTTTGCTGGATCCAGAGTCGGCGATTTGCACAGAGTGAGAGTGGCGACTTAACCTCTCGAGAGTGAGAGTGAGAGAGTGATTGGGAATCAGGATTTGAAGAGGAGTGGAGAATTTGTCTGGTTGGTAAAACGCTGGCTTTAAATCAATAACGTTATCCATTCTGTGCTTCTGTGACATGCCCATCACGCTCCTACCTATACTCACTGTGGAGATTTATAGTGCAAGGTTACCATCAGGGCTCTTCACCTATCTCCACCCCCCCCCTCCCCAGCCCTGCTCTAGCAGTGATTTGTTTGCTGGAGACACCCTCAGGGCTCTTTCACTTATACCCACTTTGGTGCTTTGCTTATTGCATTGGCTACCATCAGTGCTCTCTCAACTGTACCTGCTGCAACTGGTATTATAGAGAATAAGAACAAGATTCTGATTTGTCAGCTTTGTAGGTTAAGTGATGTCCTCAGGGCTACCCTGCCCGGTGTCTGTTTCATCATCATAGCAGCTCTTCAAGCAGCTTTGGATGGTACGTAACCTTACTTATTCTCTTTCTGGTTCTCATTCCCCATTTCCTTCCATTCCCAGTATCCTTCCATCAGGCCTGATATTTTTCATTTTTTCCTCCTTTTAATCCTTCCTATTTTATTTTATTTCTTCTTGTTTTGAGCTTCCTCTGCTGGCAGATCGCATCACTATGGAGTACGGAAGTACTCCATATAGAGGGATGATACAGGAAAAAAATGACTGACCATTCAAATGTGTACACATTGATTGGCTAATAAATGTCGATTAGGTGAAATTGTAAGCATTTAAAAGCCATACCTTTTATTCTCGAGCGTTTTTTTTGAACTACCAGGATTTAAAAATACCAGGATCGCTAAAGTACCTCATCGGGAGATCGCTAAAATGCCAATTCGTCCTTCCCTACTTCTTCTTCTTCTGTTTCTTCTGTTTCTTCTGCTTCTTCTCCTCAAAACAATGCAAAACTGTAGCCTGACCTAACTCGATAACTGCTGAAGCCATGATGGTGATTCCAACGCGAGGAAGTTCTTTTGTCTCTGGGCTAGTGCACGCAACCCGAAATTTAGAAAACATATAAAACATTAATCGTTTTATTCAGAGAATATATCGCACGTAAATGTGGACTCAACCAAACCAGGCCAAGATCGTTGGAGGGGGGAAAATGGACAGTGGACAGAACCATTCCAAAAGTGATACATATCCAACCCATCCCCAAATCAACTGAAACAAGTATTAAAACAATTAAATAACAGAAATGGATTTAATCCATTCCAAAATAAAAAAAAATATAAAACATTAAGCATTTTATTATTTTTAAAATGATAATCGCATCGACATTTCCACATATGTGGTCATCCACATAGTGGACTGAACTAAAATCCAGGATTGAGGGGGGGGGCGGGGGACGGGAAGGGGTAGAATGTACCATAAGCCAAATTTAATAACATCGATGGATTTAATCCATAACAAACCAACAAAACATAAATAACATGAAGCATTTTATTACTTAAATTTTTTTTTTCAAACCGTATGAAAACAGGATGTAACCAAAACATGCTAGGATTGATGGGGTAAAATCATTGATCCATTCACCATGATATCCCAAAATAAACAGGAACAACTATTTAAAACATGTATAAACAGAGGCATAGTATTCATACCAATATAATACAACAGTAAGTGTATTAAATTCGCCAATATTTGGTAAAATATTTTTGATTATCTTCAAAAGAAGCTGCCCAAATACAAATCGCAAACAAACTGATGGGAAACTCTAAATTGCTTGGTCAAGCGATTGTGAACCTGGGCACGGCCATCTTCTTGCACCCAAAAAACGATGCTGCTCCAGTGGATGATACCACAAAGCTCTATTATATAAGTGGAGCGAACCCCGCTATGGTGATGAATAGGTGGTGTGGCACCAGTGACCCTCCATCTTGGAATATCCAAGAAGCTGGTCAGCTGCACTGGTTTCAGTGAAACAGATGGTGTACTGTTGTGCTTTCATCTATAGTCAGGCATTCCTGCCAGTTAAAAGTGACCAAAATCATTACGTGTCACAAGTAAGGGAACTTTATTTTATATTAAATAAGATTTTGAAATGTTTAACGATGTTATTATTAATATTTTATTATTGTTTGGCTCATGGCGGTGAAGTTTCAACTCTTTTGTATTTGCCTGATCAGAGTTGCCGATTCTGTTTATGTTTATACTGATGTATTTAATATATCATTTCATGTATATTGTTATAATCACCAGTAAAGTGATTCACAGTGATATCGAGCCATTGTGTGTTTGTGTGTGTTTTGTTTTGAGGCTTTGTCTGCAAGGAACATTGTTATGGACTCTGTAAGGAACATACTGTCATGGCCAAAAATATTGGTACCCTTGCACTTTTTTCAAATAATGCACCATTTCTTCCTGAAAATTGTTGAAATTAAATATTTTGGTATCCACATTATGTACATCTTTGGTTTGCAGTGGAACAAAACAGAGAAAGCTGAAAAAATTACGAAATCGTAGCTTATTCCACACACAAATCCTAAAATGCCCCAGATAATATTATTGGCATCTTTTAGAAGTTGTTAGAAATAATTATATTTCAAGGAGGTGATTCTCCTTTACTTTGGAATTGAACTCACCTGTGGTGAGTTGCAGGTGCCTGCAATATAAAAATCACTCATTCAACCAGTTTGATAGAGAAAAGGAGTCATTCTGCTGTTTTGTGTCACGATGTGTACCGCAATGAGCATGGAGAAAAGAATGAAAACCAGAGAATTGCCTGAGGAGGTCAGACAAAAGATTGTAGCCAAGCATGGACAATCTCAAGGCGACAAGTCCCATCTCCAGAGACCTTGATGTTCCTGTGTCCGTCGTATACTAACAATGTTATCAGGAAGTTTAAGGCCCATGGTACTGTAGCCATCCTCCCTGGACATGGCTGCAAGAGGAAACTTGATCGAAGATTGCAGTGAAGGATTGTTCGAATGGTGGATAAAGCACCTCAATCAACTACCAAACATATTCAAGCTGACCTTCAGTCACAAGGTATGACAGTTTCAACTCGCACCATCTGTCACCAACTCAATGAAAGAGGGTTCTATGGTAGGAGACCCAGAAGGACCTTACTGCCGAGAGAGAGACAAAAGAAAGCCCGACTTGAGTTTGCCAAAACACACCTGAACAGGCCAATTAATCCTTCTGGGAGAATGTCCTGTGGACAGATGAGACCGAATTTGAGCTTTTTGGTAAAGTACATCATCTCTATGTTTACAGAAAACAAAATGAAGCTTTAAAAGAAAAGAACACCTTCTCTACAGTCAAGCATGGAGGAGGTTCAATGATGTTTTGGGGTTGCTGTGCTGCCTCTGGCACTGGGTGTCTTGAATGTGTGCATGGCATCATGAAATCAGGAGATCACCAAGATATTTTGGAATGCAATGTTCCAACTCGGTGTCAGAAAGCTAGGTCTCTGTCGAAGGTCAAGGGTCTTTCAGCAGGACAATGACCCCAAACACTTAAAAAGCACCCAGGAATGGTTCAAGACAAAACGCTGTTCTGAAGTGGTCAGCAATGAGTCCAGATCTAAATCCCATTGAACACCTGTGGGGAGATCTGAAAACTGTAGTTGGGAAAAGGCACCCTTCAAATCTGGGAGAACTGGAGCAGTTTGCACAAGAAGAGTGGGCCAAACTGCCAGTAGAGAGGTGTAGGAAGCTCATTTATGATGATAGGAAGTGCTTGACTGCAGTTATTTTGTCCAAAGGTTGTGCTACCAGTGTGACCACTCCTCATTTTCATAAATACCAATGTGAGCCAATGAAAAAAGCCAATAATTCACAAGGTTTCGGAAAAGCGATGATAATATAAAACCTACACGCCAAGAAAACCTATAGAAAACCAAGATGCCAAGGTGAACAACGAATAGCCAAGATCTTGTGAAAAAAGCCAAGGAGTGGTCACACTGTGTGCTACCAAATATTTAGTCTCGGGTGTCAATAATTTTGTCACTGCCATTTATTTTTATTTTCTGATTTAAAAGGATTTATTAAGTTCTGAATCAAAAACAAAGGTTCTGTAATTCTGAAATAAAGAATTGTGGAGACCAAATGCTTTTGTCAGTTTCAACTTATTTTTGAGAAAATAGTGAGTTATTTGAAAAAAGTGCAAGGGTGCCGATATTTTTTGCCACGACTATAGTTATGGATGAGGGAAGGGTATTCCAACATGGCGGCTGCTTATCCCCTGAAGCGCGTGCAACAGGTTTGCTCTAGTTATATATACAGCTCAGTGAGTGATACACGGTGATGTCTGTATATTATCTTACTGATCTGTATAAGTGTATTTTGCTTTCTTTATAAACTCTTTTATGAATACCCCCTAAAAACCCCAACAGAAACAATTTTTTTTTTAATGTTAAAACATAGAGGGTTGAAATCTCAAAAAAAAACAAAAAAAAAAAACAAGCAGTCATAGACTGGTACTTACGAAATCGTCAACTTGACCTCTGACCTTGTCTAATAAAAGCTGTCTCGAGAGAAGGTAGCGACGCAAACCAGAAATTTCTACGATGATTCTGTACCAAACCATCAACTTCTTCCGTTCTCGAGTTACCACGGATTAACGTAACGTAAAGGTCACACTCGACGCCCCCCCAACTCGAAAGGACACCGGGGCGAGCACGATGACTTCAGCGCGCACACGCAAAACCTTTACGTGACTCAACGACGCGTCTGCTCGAGCGCGCTGCACCACGTGACGAGCCGTGACGCGGCGGGTGAAATATTTTTATACAATCTTAAAACGTCTCCAAAACATCCGATTTTTACCAGAGTTTTGACAACCGAGTGTTAAGCGTCCTAAGCGATCGCAAAAACCGAAGACAAAATTAAAATGGAAGTTAAAACGAACTCGTAACGTCGACCGAAGCAAAAATACTCCATTTCTCCACAGGAATTTACGGAATTATTTAATATTATTTCATAACACTGAAATTTTTAAAACAGCCGTAACTCGACGAATTGACACACAAATTCCGCCGAACTTACCTCGATCTTCCAAACTCACGCTCCGTCAACAATACCTGTGGTAACTTTTCTCGAGTTATCATGTTTTGGATGTTTGACCTCACTGTGACCTTGACCTTTGACCGATTTTGACCAAAATCTAATCAGCGTGAGCCATTACCGTCCTGAATCACGTGGTGTAATTTGACATTGGTAGCTTCTTCCGTTCTCGAGTTATCGTGCCTACAAACACACACAAACACACACACACACACACACACACACACACACACACACACACACACACACACACACACACAAACACACAGAGGACGGAAGTCATCAATATACTTACGAAATCTTTAGATTTCGTAAGTAACAAGCAATTATAGACTGGTACTTACGAAATCGTCAACTTGACCTCTGACCTTGTCTAATAAAAGCTGTCTCGAGAGAAGGTAGCGACGCAAACCAGAAGTTTATACGATGATTCTGTACCAAACCATCAAAAATCGAATGTTTGACCTCACTGTGCCCTTGACCTTTGACCGATTTTGACCAAGGTCGAATGAGCACGAGCCAACACCCTCCTGAATCACGTGGTGTAATTTGACATTGATAGCTTCTTCCGTTCTCGAGTTATATCTTTTTTTTGGATGTTTGACCTCACTGTGACCTTGACCTTTGACCAATTTTGACCAAAATCTAATCAGCGCTAGCCACCACCCTCGTGAATCACGTGGTGTAATTTGACATTGGTTGCTTCTTCCGTTCTAGAGTTATCATTTTTTGGATGTTTGACCTCACTGTGACCTTGACCTTTGACCAATTTTGACCAAAATATAATCAGCGCTAGCCATCACTCTCCTGAATCACGTGGTGTAATTTGACATTGGTTGCTTCTTCCGTTCTCGAGTTATCATTTTTTGGATGTTTGACCTCACTGTGACCTTGACCTTTGACCAATTTTGACCAAAATATAATCAGCGCTCGCCATCACTCTCCTGAATCACGTGGTGTAATTTGACATTGGTTGCTTCTTCCGTTCTCGAGTTACAGTTCTCGAGTTGCCTACAAACAAACACACAAACACACAAACAGAGGACGGAAGTCATCAATATACTTACGAAATCTGAAGATTTCGTAAGTAATAAGGTAGGAATGACACCACATTATGATGCCACAACATGACATCACAATCCTCATGGATTACCATCACATCTTTTGACATTCATCTTTTGTTATGGTATTGTAATGGATGAAGAAAAAGAATAACAATGAAGAACAACACCACATTACGATGCCACAATGCAACACCACAATCCTCTTCTGGTTTAGCATCATGATATCTTTTGACATTTTACTTTTGTTTTGGGATTGTGTTGGAACAATGTCAAAAGATGTCATGATGCTAATCCATTTAAGAGGATTGTGGTGTTGTATTGTGGAATTGTAATGTGGTGTCATTCCTTCCTTATTTGGTTGTTTCTTTGAGATTTCATTCCTCTGTTTTTGCATTTCTTTTTTAAATGTTTTTTTTTTCTTGTTAAGTTAGTAATTGTTGTTGGTATGTATTATTTCGCATTATTTAGTTTATGTTCTTGAATGGTGATGATCAATGATTCATTTATTATCAAGTTTGTATTACTTAATCGCTTTTGTGGTACAATTGCACTCCAAATTAATCAATTTGAGTGGTCAGGAGAGTGGTATACACTCAACCTGCTCAGTGATCCGAGTTCGCATTTATAAAAGCTCTGCCCTCATGCTTTGAAAACTTCTGTGTGACAATATTTATCATATGAATAAGTGACACTTTGGTGTTGCCACAGGGTATCTTGTTCCTCATTTCCACCCACAAATCTCTGCTTGCGGGAAAACAATGCGAAACATACTCTTTACCATCTTCAATGGTGAGACGAGACTAACAGCTCGGTATATTTATTATTATTGGAGGTTTTCCAGTTCATTTCCATAGCACCATACCACCGACGCTGATGTGCCTCATGGCACTGATCAGGTCTATTTGGTATACGTACCCCCAGCTACAATGTTGTTTTGAGGGTTGTATTTGTGTGGTATAAAGTTTTCTGTGAGAGTATGATGTTTTGGAGACAAACTGTGAATATTGTGGAGGGTATGTGTGTTATTCATGCTCATCATTGGGAGTGGTGTGTAGTGAGTGGCACATATTGTTTATTTTTGTTTTTTCTTGTCCAACTATACACCATATACACACTTGCTGAGAGTGAGGCAATGTGAGGCAGGTTTTCCAACTTTTAAGATGTCTCCTAAACAAACATTCCTAAAAGTACAAGAGGGGCTTTTTTGTTGTATACATAGTCGAAGCTCGTGGAAGAGCTAGTACGAATACACTGAATGGAACAGGACGTAACAGGACAAAAGGAACATCAGAGAGGGAGGGGGGGCACCAACAGCAGGGCCGAAGGCCAAGACAGAGGGAGGCAGACAAACGATGGATGTGAGGAGGAATAGGGGGCAGGAGAGGATGCATGGAGGTGCACAAGATGGATACGGATCAGGGAGGGAGGGTGAACAAGGGTAGAAAAGATCATGATTTTGGATTGGGGACGATCTGAGATAGTGTTGAATAACTGCTTGAAAACTTGGAGGGAAGAATGAGATTGAAGAGTATGTGAAAGTTGGTTCCATAGGTGTGAAAAAAAGAGGAACAAATCAGTGGAAGTGAGCTGTGATCCTGGATTTAGGTAGTTTCACCAGAAGTGGGTGCACCGTGTTTCCCATGCAAAATATATATAATTTTTTTTCAAGGTGTGAAGAGAGGTACGTGGCTGTGGCCGGCCTGTCTGGAGGATGAGGCTTTGCATTATACCTGCCCCAACCTTCCCCATGCGGGCAATCCCAAGCAAATGGAGAGCTATTCGTTGAACTAGTGAGGAGAAAATCCATTGACTAAGCGTGCAGTTCTGTGAGCATTTTCCTTCTTTGCACAACTCCTATGGATGGCATCAGGAACCCCTGACACACACAAATGACCATTTGTGGAAAGCCATATGGTTGAGTGGAACCAAAAATTGTCCAACAATGATGGTAAACGAGAAAAAAAGTTAATTGTATGGAGTTAAAGGCTAGCCCATATTTATGTACAACTAAAATGCCCGCCAGTCTACCAGTCGGCCATCTTTGATCAGATCGCAAAATAAAGTGAGGGGCACGTGTATGCCATCATGCACTGTGCTTGTTCCACAATTGAACAAAATCTGACCATGCATGTCTGAGAAATGGTTGGGGACACATTTAAATAACAAAATGGCCACCAGTCGGTCATATTTGATCTCTTGAACAAAATATGACATGCATATGTAAGCCATCATTCATTATCTGTGTGCCAAGTTTGAACCAGATCGGTAAATGCATATCTGAGAAATGGTTGAGGACATGGTAGACACCGTTTTTTTTTTTACAACTAAAATGGCCACTAATCGGCCATATTGTATCTGATGTCGAAAAAGAATGATGTGCATATGTAAGCCATCATTCATTATCTGTTTGCTAAGTTTGAACAACATCCGTGAATGAATATCCGAGAAATGGTTGACGATGTGTTCAACATCAGGTTTTTTTTACAACTGAAATGGCTGCCAGTCTACCAGTCGGCCATCTTTGATGAGATCGCAAAATCAAGTTAGAGGCAAGTGTATGCCATTGTGTACTGCCCTTGTGCCAAGTTTGAACAAAACGGACCATGCTTATTTGAGAAATGGTTGGGGACACGTTTAATAACAAAATGGCAACCAGTCGGCCCTCTTGGATCTGATCTCGAATAAAAAATGATGTGATTATGTGAGCCATCATTTGATATCTGTGAACCATGTATGAACTAGATCGGTAAATGCCTGTCCGAGAAATGGTTGAGGATGTGTTCGACATCGGGGGGGTTTTTTACAACTAAAATGGCTGCCAGTCGGCCATCCTGGATCTGATGTCGAGAAAAAATGACTTGCGTATGTATCCAATCATGTGTTGTCGTTGTGCGAAGTACGAATAAAATCGGTCCATACATGTCCGAGATATGGTTGCGGACGCATGCATGCACACATACACGGACAAAAAAAATCGATACCAAATCCATAAGCCCCCATTTCTAAGTCTTGTAAGGGCTAATAATTACAAAACTAGAATGGCACTTTTCAATGTTGCGACATCGACAGATATGCCTCTGCCCACGTTATTATTGAAAGCTTTCACGTACAAAAAATAAAAGAAAGGCTGCCAAACAACGTGACCAATGACATCATTCCCCTCCCCCCCCTTCCCATACAATTTAGCCTGAGATGACCCACAAAAATGTTCATACTGATCAGTTAAAGCATTTGACTTATACAATTATAACGTCATAACAAAGCCATCGATGATGTCATCAAAAATCACACTTATTTCCCATGATGAGCACTGGACATGTGCCAAGTTTCAATTTTTTACAGGGTGCAGTTTCAGAGATACACAGGTCCAAAGTTTTTCCCTCTTTTCCAATATGGCTGCCACACCATGTGATCTATGATGTCATAATTATCATTAAAACATTCTACATGAGTAGTCACATCTATGGTGAAAATTTTGTGTCATTTTGATAAGCGGTTGCAGGGAAAACAGGGAAAAGTGATTACAGACGGACAGCCAACCCAAAAGCATAATTCATCCAGTGACTTCCTCAGCAGAGGCATAAAAAATAAACAATAAACTGATACAGCTCCGTCTATTGTTGAAACCAGTCTGCGCTGCCACACCAAGCAGTCAGAATCTATACGATAACGTGTGTGTGTGTGTGTGTGTGTGTGTGTGTGTGTGTGTGTGTGTGTGTGTGTGTGTGTGTGTGTGTGTGTGTGTGTGTGTGTGTGTGTGTGTGTGTGTGACCATTTTCTCAGAGATGGCTGAACGGATTTTCATTAAATTCAGATGTTATTACTGAGTGCCGGGGAGAATTTTAGGCACAAAAATTTTAGAAAAATTTGAAATAAAGTTTGATTTTTGGGGGGGGGGGCATCTAGAAACCATCTCTCTAGTGCCGAAGCCTTTTAGACCATGTGGAGGTACTCGCTATTACCTTCAGAAAATGATTTTCGTTGTGCAGATCACCAATCTGAATGAAATTTGGCATACTTAAAGAATTTTAGACGCTGAATCCAAATCCACTTGTTTCCACGTCGAGGATGTGACACAACTGGTCATTTTTTGGCAATTTATGATAAACCGAACATTAAAGCACAATTTTGACTCAGAAATGAAGAATCAAGGTTAGACTGATATGTATGTCAAAGAAAACTCTTGTGAGGTCTTAAAATGATACAATATGTTTATACAGAGTTATATATTATCAAAGAAAACCCTATTCACTGTTATTAAAGATGTTTATAATTAAAGGTCATAAACCGAAGCAGTTACATATTTTTACCGGCCGAAAATGTCTGGACCGACCAGACAGGCCTTCGAATTGACCAAGGCAACTTTTTGCTTAAAAGGCAGCCACACTGGCTATTAAAGGTAGTTACATTGACTATTAAAGACAGTTACAGCACCTATTAAAGACAGTTACATTTGCTATTACGGATTAAATCAAAGACAAAGAGACTGCGCGACTCAGCCTGATGAAAAGTAGAACCGCCACAAGAGGATTACTGTATTAGAACTCCAGTATTTTTTGCTCAGAAGCGGTTGCTGAACTGGGCTCTTGACTGCTGCTATTACAAAACTCAAGTCCACTATTACATACTAACCAACCTGAATACTACTGTGTAGTAGATCACCACCGCAAAAGCAGTGTGACACCCGCATTCACAGTTCCTCGTCAGAATCATCGTCAGTCATCATCCATAAGTTCCATTTCTGCATGGGTCTGTTCATTGTTGGCGCAGTTTTGACACCCACAGCACTCTGTGCAGGACAGTCCTTTTGACTGGCAAAGAACACTGGTTGGTCTCACATTTCATCTTCTTGCAATTAAATTTCGTCGCCTCTAACAGTTCCTTCGGCGCTGGTGGTTTGCTCAGCCAGTGAACAGTCAGTGCTCCGTTGCGTTCCACCCATCCGTGAAATGTAGGAGAAGGGGCTTCTATAAACCTCACAGTTGCGTGGCGGTGGATCGCAGACTGATAGTTCACTCTTTTGCAATGCAGCATCAGAGCATCGCTTGTAGGCAGCAACTTCTGTTCTCCCAGCGACTGGCTGCAGAACAGCTTGTAGCGAGCCTCATCCACACTCTTCATTGTCGGCTGATTGTACATGGCGCAGACGAATTGTTCCAGGTTGTGAATGATATTCTGATCTAGCGTGAATGCTCGACCAATGCTCTCAAAACAGGTGATGAGATGGGGACCCTTCATCATCAAGTCAAATGGCCTTGTTTTGCCCTTACCGTGGAATGCACTGGTGGTATCACTTCCCGTGAAATTGTGCAAACCTATCAACGCATCGCAGACAGAACTTTCCAAGGCATTACTCAGCTTCCTAATGTCAACGACGATAATGTCCTTGGGACTTCCTGTGACCAGATGGAAATTTCGTGCTCGAATCGACTTCGAGTGAGCCAACGCCAACACAAACACATCGGTGTCGAAACTCTCTATGCACACCGACTCTTCATTCTGTCCCGCATGAGCGGCATGTAGCAGGAGCTTCGTGTCAGCTTCCTCATGGTCACATTCAAGTTCAGGTACTGACGACACGACTCAGTCATGACACCATTCGACGCCTCGATTTTCTCACATTTGCCGGCATGACTGACGTACAACAGCATGTCGCCCAGTTTTGATGGAGAGATGTTTCTCGTCCACGATTCGACGATGAACTCCATCAACGCCTCCTTGTTGGCTCGGCTCAGGAGATAATTGGCCCACTGTTTTGGAAGAGCTTGATCACGTCCATAGATGGTTCGCACCTGAAGATCGCCCACCCTGCCTGCTCGTCTGGCGTGCTCCAGGCACTTGATGCTGATACTTGGGTAAGTATCAAACACCACGTCCAGTCTCGAAGATTGGTTATGTCGTGCTTTGGCCACTACGATGTTCAGCACCATCTCTTCCAGTTTGCCGAAAGTGTTCGGCAGTGAACCAGCCTTTATCGCCTGAATAACGGCCATTCCATCCACAATCGTTGCACCTTGGATAGGCCGAGCGTCAACACAGAAATCGGGCCACAGTTTCAGTACATGGTTGCGGAGTTTGGCTTTTTCCGTCTTAGCAATCGAACCATCACCAGATGCCAGCGGGAAAGATATGTTCACCAGTGGGTACGCGAGCAGATCGTGGAGTGTTACATTGCTTTTCTCTCCAATCAACAGCAGTCGTGTGAAAAGACGACGTTCATTCGCAATTTCAACCTTCGGCGTCTGCTGGTGGGGAGTCGCCGACTTGCCTTGCGCCTTCGAGAAAGTTGCCAATTTGGCCTTCGAAATCGGACTGAAGAACGGGACCTCACCCGAGAGAAGCCGATCACGCATGAATTGCACGACAGCATTCTCTCCCTTGACATACGCGTTCATCAAGTCCGCGGAAGTGGCTGGTGGTGCGATGACACCTGAACTAATATTGACGAGTTCAAGGTGAGCGCCGGAGAAAGGGTTAATCATTTGAAGTACTGTGTCCATCACTTGTACCACCACTGTTTCGTTCTTCTTCGAGCTCGACACATCCAAATCCTTTCTCGTTCGGGGCTCGTTGTGGATACCCGCCATGGACTCACATTTCCTTGCGATTTCCGCACGTGCTGGTTGGGACAGGATCCACTTCTTCACAGCTGTGCTTTTCTGAGTGTAACCAATGATGCCTCCACTGGTCTTGCTGGCCCTATTTAAAGTCTGCTCTTTCATCTGATCACACGCAACACTACTAAATCCATAACGAGTATGCCGTTGGGCAGTCCATTTGCCGTCCATGAACGCTTGATAGGTTTCTGGGTGGGAGTGCTCTAGCCCGGCCATTTCCAGCCAGTAAACGGGTAAGTACCTTGCATAGTTTAGGTGATCGTACGCAAAGTACCAGGGTATTGACGCTCTCGTGATCGCAAGGTATTTCGGCCAGTTCGAAGTACGAGTTGCCTGTATAAGCTCTAGTGCTAGCTCTACCATTTCCAAGTAGGGCCATATAATGTCCACACTTTTGTGTTTGTTCAGGTCATCCCTCACCATGAGTGCTCCTGAGTATAGAACATGTAAATTGAGGTCTGAGTCACCCTGCTTGTGGACCCTGGCTGGCTTCATCCTCTGTAGTTGACTGTTTCTGTTGTAGAGCTACTGTCTCCAAAGCAGCCTGAGCAATGGAACCAATATCAATGTCCTTCATGTACACCACTTCGCTCTCAGACATTTTTGGTGGACGATAGAAAATCATGTCTGGGTACCGTTCCTGCAGTCTTTTCTTCAGTCTTCTTGCCTGGTAGTTGGCCTTATCCTGACCTTCGCATACTCTGAGTAGGTCATTGAACATCTCACACAACTTCTTCATATGTATAGATTGCTTTCTATCAATGAGTCTTACCTGGATTACTTTATCACAGAAAATGTCAAATGTTGAGTCAGTTCACTTTCTGAGTTTGGAGTTTACTTTGGCTCTGGCTGTGGTATGTGTCATTCACATACTCGTAATAACATTTACGATGATAACAAACTTCCAGCGCCACACAGTCTTTATCCTTTATAGTTGTCATTATTCTCACATCACGTTCATCTCTCCTCTGCTCAGCAGTTTCCCTCAGCTTTCCTCCATCCTGTGTTTCTGCCAGGGACAACTGATCACGTTGAGATTTTCCTTTGACACGGATGAATTTGTCTTTTTTTCTGGCATATAATATGATACAAATTCTTGGCAGTACACCAGCTGATTTTCCAGCCACCCTTTCTACAGAGGTTCTGAGGGATTTTCTTCGTATTTTGTGGTATGAGTGCCCCTCTTCTTCTAGTCTGCCCACCACCTCACTGGCTCGAGCAGAAACTGCAGTAGCGCTGGCTTCTGATTTCCTTTTCCTGGCTTCAGCGCGTTTTATATGATCATTGTTACAAAACGACGCATAACAGAACCGGTGATGGCCGGCATCTGCAGGAGGATCAGTCATTGGCAGCAGATTCATTATTTGATCAACCAGCAAATGGCATTTGTTGATAGTTTCGCTATCTGTGGTGTCGCACCAAGCCTACGCACACTCGCATACCTTACGCCAGCTCTTATCTGTGAATTGCATCACTTTCTCATCATCCTCCCTGCCCAAGTGTATGAAACAATGCATATTTGGTTGTTGAAAGACCAAAAATCACTCGAAATCACACGACAACCATGGGCGCCGCCATCTTCATTTGTTGTTTCCTGGTCATTTCCTCCGCGATTACAAACACGCCACGCCCACTTCACGGCAGTAATTTCAAATGGTAATAACTGTGGGTGTGTCAACTTGTGCATATGGAAACAAGTATGAATTTCAATGGTGTGTTCTCATGAATGTACAGGGGGAATTTTGTTTAGATTGGTGATCTGCACAACAAAACTCAACAAGAACGGGCACTCGTAGAGCGCATACCTTCGCCGCAGCCACGAGTTACCTTTGTATGAAGTTGTCCACAACGCATCTCAATACAAATATGCATTTCGTGACCCCCATGACCTTTGACCCACAACCGCTACCTAGGGTGACAATAGTACTATACCTTGTGTCATTTCAGAAGATGGGGAATTGAACACTGAACAATTTGGAGTTAATTTGATGTAAATCGGAAACATATTAACCGTTTTTATCATGAAAAAACGATGTTGACCTTTTTGTGACCTTGACCTTTGATCCGATCGCTCCCAAAATCGAATGGATTTGTCCTTTCATGATGCCAAACAAATCCAAAACAATTAAAGCCTCTCTGTGTTTTGTTTTTTTGCGTTAAGTTGTCCACAACGCTTTCCGATATAAATGTGAATTTGTGTGACCCCCTTGACCTTTGACCCCCAACCGCTGCCTTGGGTGACAAAAGTACTATACCATGTGTCATATTAGAGGATGGGGAATTTAATTTTGAACATTTTGGAGTTAATTTGCTGTAAATCAAAACAAAATTGACAATTTAATCGCGAAAAAACGATTTTGACCTTTTTGTGACCTTGACCTTAACCTTTGATCCGATCGCTCCCAAAATCTAATCTATTTGTCCTCTCGTGATGCCAAGCACATCCACAAAATTTCATGACAATCTGCGAAGTGATTTTTGTGTAATGTTGTCCACAACGCTTCCCAATCAAAAACTCCATTTTGGTGACCCCCTTGACCTTTGACTTCCACAGACTAACTGGGGTTGCAAACACTATACCATACGCTATATCAGTGGATCGGGATTTGAATACTGAACATTTTGGACTTAATTTGATGTAAATCAGAACAAAATTGACACTTTAATCGCAAAAAAACGATTTTGACCTTTTTGTGACCTTGACCTTGACCTTTGATCCGATCGCTCCCAAAAGCTTCGCCTGGCGTCCTTGAGTAACTGCACATCATCTCTGAAAATTTCATGCAAATCGGTCCAACAGTTTTTGCGCAATGTTGTCCGCACACATATTTACCAATAAATAAATACACAGGGGTCAATACAATACCTTCGTCAAACGAAGTTTGCGAAGGTAACGAACCGACCCACCTCCACATGACCTATTTGTAGCTTTGTGAAAGGTAAAATTAAATGATCCCTGACTTCATTCCATAGTGGCTCAACAGGATTAGAACAGCACCGGGCAATGCCGTGTACTCCTGCTAGTATGCGATAAAATGAATGACTGCACTTTCTCTCATGATAAAGACAATCACCACATCACTTTGAGACAGAGTTTTGCACGAAAACAAATTGCTTGAAGAAGTGCTTTCCCTAAAATGGTACAAACTAAGTTCCAGATGACAATAAGATGTGTAAAAGTGATGAGCTTGAAGCATAGAGAAGCAGACTATCCTTTATTTTCCAAGCATATGCAGTGCATGAGGCATGAGGGAGAAGGAAACTCCTCTATCTTCCAATCGTTTTGCATGGAAAATGCATGGAAAAGAAAAATGTTTCAAGGACCTACTCAAAAAATATATTAAAAATGTATGAAAAGTGGAGACAATTTCACCGAACAAGATCACTCCGGTAGTTCCACTTAAGATCTCGAAGTTAGTATCAACAACAAGCCTACTGCATTGGCATCCTCCTATCAAAACACATTGAAGGAAATAACTGAGTAAGCCAGAGAGCAAACAGCTAAAGACCAGAGAGAAACTACAATGGGACTTGGTTGAGCGCATACCTCCACCAGACTAAACATTTTACATTTTGTATCAGACTGAAAGGCCTGATGTGCATCCAGACCTAAACCAAAACCTAATCGGCTTGTTATTGTCACCTACCCAACTCATCCACCAAGTTTGGTCATAACCCATCTGCAACATATCGTTTTAGACTCTGTCTCTCAGTGGTTCTTTTCTGTTCTTGCATATGGCAGCTATCATTTCTTGGAAGTGCGGCTGTGCCGCTGATGCTGTTCCCCTCCACCAGTATGCTGGTACTCATTTTGCTGACCTCGGAAGGATGACAGGATGAGTCAACCCCACCTGGTATTAATTCAGCAGCCAACGGGGCTCGAACTCGGATCCTAATATCTTAAGCCAGCCACTCTAACCATGAAGCCAACACCATGTTTTCTCTCAATGGTGAAGAATCACTTTTAAAAAAACATTAAATGGAATGGCACTTCGTAGAGCGCATACCTCTGCCAGGCTAAACAGTTTGCATTTTGTATCCCACTAATAGGCTGGATCTGCATCCGGGCCTTCATCTAAATCTAATCGGTGAAAAATCACTTTAAAAATAAAAATAAAAAATTCTCATATCCAGATCCAGATCTTCATTGAAATCGAATCAATTTGTTCTTGTCACACACCCAATCAGTCCACCAATTTTCATCTGAATCTGCCCATAACTCTTTGAGTTATCTTGCTCACAGACAGACAAGCAGGGGTATAATAACATAACCTCTGTCCACCTTTGATGGTGGAGGTAATGACCTATAAACAAACAGTTGAACGAAAGAAGAACTCGTCAAAAAAACAGAAAAATAGTTATTAATGTGGTGCAGAGAATGTGCACAAGAAGACACAGTACAAGCCCATGGGAGCAGCGATTTCTATTGCGGATGAAGAAAGAAAAATGAAAGAGCAAATGAAGAAATAAGAAGTGAATGGTTTAAAACAGAGAGAAAATTGCAACCAATGCCACAATGGATGGATTTGACTTGCACTTGGGATAAAAGTCCCATAATACAGATTATTCAATGAGGAGAACCTCTCAGCAGACCGTGGTGTAGCAGTGCAGCCAATAGAGGGACAGGCTACTGCGGCTCCTTTGTAGAGGTGACACTGGGCGGCTCGAGATGTGGAAGGTCATGCAGAGCCAACTTTGGTGCTGGCGAACAAAATAGAGGAGATTAGATCGAAACAACGCTGGGAAAGATCACGAGTGTGTTGAATAGGAAAAACACAAATGGCGGACAAATAACTTGGAAGGACAGCAGTGGCAACCAAGAGCACCCCCCTCCTCACCCCTTAAAAATAACTGAACACTAAGTTTTGCTGCAACATTGAACATTTAAGAGAGAGTAAAAGGCAAACAACACTCCAGAAAAAAAGGCTGGGCCTCCTTGACATAAATCAAATCCTCATGGATACAGTGACCTGAAAGGCAAAGATAATTCAGAAAGGAAATGGATTAAACAGAACAACTCAAGATGGGAAATCCAATCTCCACAACTAAAAAAGTAGAGAATCAAAACAAATTAAAGACAACTATAAGATTAAAGACAGACCGAAAATGTGTTAGCTGGAAATGGTGAAAGGGGAAAAAAAATCCCGATGAAGCAGACGGCACAAGGAAACATACCGTAACCACCTGTTTGAAAGTAACCTGAAATAATTCTGCAAAGATCTTGGAAAAAAAGATTCAAAATGTAACAATCCTACATAAAAGATATACTGTACAAGAGAAATCCGAGACAAGATTGTAAAAGGACCGAAAAGAATACAACGAAAGCTTGAAATTAAATAACAACACGAGAAGAAATGCCTCAGGTGATAGTTGATGAAGAAAAGGAAATAATCAGAAAACAACTAACAAAAATGCCATGCTTCAAAATCCCTGCTCCAGATGTAACACCAAATTTATGGTTAAAGCAACTGGATATGTTTTCCCACGATGAGGCCGAAGCTTCCTTCCTTGGTGGGTCACTGCCAAGCACCTTAGTGGAGCTCTGTGACATTGAGCGAAGTCGGTTGAGGCTGCACCATTTCTTCTTTTTTGTTGTTCTTTGCAGGAGCGAGACTCATTTAAGAGCAAGGTAGATCTGAAGTCAGGACACTGTCAAGGGAGCGAATGAACAGGATAAGAGGAAAGGGAGAATGGATGAAATGCTGAAACTAGCAAGTAAGGTGGTTGGGTTGGAAAAGTTTATAATTTGACTATGATAAGGGTTATAGAACTGAACTGGCAATGACAAGAGATGGTGGTGCACTGCTTGCTTGAAATCCTGGAGGAAAGGGTGAGACAGAACAGGCTCTGCAAAGTGGTTTCTATAGACGGGAGAAGCGAATAATAGAAGAATTGTGGAGTGCAGTCTGCCTGGATTTTGGAGGTTTATCTAGGAAGGGATTACTGGAAGAACTTATGCATCCTGGATTAGAGACTAGAAGCGAGACAGAGTAACTGGAAGTTACTGGAAGATAGACAGAGACAGAGACAGAACAAAAAAATTAAAATTGGAGAAGAGGCAGTTAAAACACACAGACCACTGACCTGCCTGTGATATGAAAGCAACATACTTTGAGCTTCTACTTCATCATGGGAGGCCGAAGCTTCCTTCCTTGGTAGGTCACTTCCACGAGGTTGAGTAAAGATGAGCCTGAGGTTCTGCAGAGGTTCATTGGGCTGCTAGGTTTTCCACTGATTCATCTCCCATGTGGACCTGCTTGAGTGGTCATTGGAATTTATGTATTGATGAGCTACTCTAGAAAAGGATTTCCAGCTCTTCAGCGATTGGAGGAAGAGGGGAGGGGTGAGAGATTTTGTTTTTTTCTTTTGGCTTTGGGTATAGTGGGTGAGCTGGTTGTTTGGTGGTTTAGAGGACAGCTTATCTGGTAGCAGCTGCATGTCTTGCATGATGGGGGTGGATACCAGCTCAAACTGGAAGGTGGTGTTTGGGATGGGGGGTTATAGGCAGCTGTTGATAACCCTCAGGGATGAGTTCAGGTGTACCTCAAGGTTGGGTTCAGGTGTATACATTATGTGGGGGGCATTAATACCCCATGCTGAGACACAGTACTCTGCTGGGGCCTGCATCAGAGCAAGGGTGGATATGTAGAGGGTTGTCAAGTCTGCACTCGATTTGCACACACAGTCTGCAGACCAGGTTTACTTTTGCATGTGTTTTCCCCACAACGTTTTCAGCATGTTGCTTAAATATCAGTGACTGATCGAGCTGTACTTTGAGGTAAGTGCTCACAGAATGGGAGAGAAATGTCATTCAATTTGATTTCAATATGTACCCTGGTAATGCTGTTCTGCAGGTGTAATGCATAGCAGATGGTCTTTTGGATAACGTTTCAAAGACACCACTAGCAATCGTCTTGACTGAGGGTGATTTTGACTTTGTTGAGAGTCTTGCTGATGTCGAATATAGCCAAGTCATCAGCGTAGGCAAATTTAGTGCCAACTGACTGTGGCAGATCCAAGGTGTACACATTGAATAGGGGTGGAAGGACTGTGTCCTGGGGCAATTCCTTCTTGGGGGTGCTAGTCTTTCTCATCCGTTCATTCATGAGGATGCAAAAGCATCTGTTAGAGATAATCTTCTGCATGAACTGAACTATTTGGCATTCTTCCAGGCGATTGTGCAGTTTGTGCAGAAGACCCCTTTGCCAGATAGTGTCGTATACTGAGGATAGGTCAACAAAAATTTTGCCACACTTGAGGTTGGCTTTGAAGGCTTCTTCGATAAATTCTGTCGCAGCAAGTACTTGATGTTTGATAAAGTGGTTTTGGATGATGCTTCCACATCTCCTAGATTTGTGTGTTATACTAATAGTGACAAACTCGATCTACATCTCCCTGTCTCACCCAACATGGACCAACTTTTAACCACCCACCCTAAACCTCTCTTCCTTATATGTGTTGATTTCCACTGTCAACATGCCAATTGGCTGTGTTGGTACCTCTCTCACCAGCCATGACACTGCAGAAAGGGACTTATGTAACTCCATTGCTTGACTCGATCTGCGAACTTTCCGACCCTGATATCTGCCATTGGCAAGTCCTCCCTTCTGGACTTGATCTTGACCAACTTTCCTGCTGATCTCTTTTGTTATTCCTCTGCTCAAAATGGTTCATCTAATCATATGCTTGAGAGTCAACATCTCTCTGGCTATTTTCAGAGAGCCTTGTCAGCACCGGCGAGTCTGGCAGTTCACTCAGGCTCCCTGGCGGGTACTTCAAGCCACCATCTCACTTCATGTCTGGTCTCCTATGTCTGCCGCCCCTGATATTAACTCTACGTGTAAATTATTCCACAGAAACCTTCTCTTTTTTTTATACACAAATTCATCCCATCTCATCTTCAGTTTTCATGACCGATCTACCGCCCGTGGTACACTGAATCGTGCAGTGAGGATGTTGTTTTGAAACAACTTGCCTTCTCTTCCTGGAAGGAAAATCTGACTGAAGGTAACTGAAGGTCTCAAGAGAGTGTGTGTCCACTCTCAAGAGAGCCAGAAATCAACATCGAGCCAACCGCAAGAACAAACTTTCAAACTTGTCTCTTTTCTCAAAAACTTGGTGGTGCCTTGTTAATTCTGTCTCTGGTGTAAGTTCACCCTCTATCCTTTCCTTCCATTCAAATGTCACCACAGCGACTGCTCCTGAGAACTCCTGACACCTCAATTCTGTGTTGCTTCAAAATCGTATGTCCCCAACCCCTCGTTTTCTCTATCTATCCTATTCAGTCACACACAACAGTTCCTAGATGCTGTGTATTTTTCACCTGAGAAGGTGGTCAAGTTTCTGGCAACCCTCAACTGTGATTCTGAACCTGGCTCGGACATCATAAGTGCATGTGTAGTAAAAACCTGCCCTGCTGCTCTTGCACATTCTCTTTCTGCTCTGTTCACTCCATCATTTGCCCTTGGTCATCTTCCATTTGCTGGGAAGTGAGTCAGCATCACTGTATTACATAAAAATGGTGCAAAAACAGATCCTCTTAACAACAGACTGGTCATCACAATCGACATCAAATCCTTCCTTTTCTCCAACGACCTGATATTCGACCATCAGTTCAGATTCAGACAATGTCATTACCCTGGACATGCAGTTTCTGCTCCCCTAACAACAGATGGAGGCTCTCCATGTCAAACATGAAATCAGGGTCGTCTTTTTAGTCATCGAATGCTCATTTGGAGAGCAAGGTGG